>NC_142491.1:12898720-13186220 GCF_965113065.1 Corylus avellana | reverse complement strand
TTAGTGGAACGTCTTTCTATATGGTAGAGATATGGGATTTAGAGTTTTATAGAATAGAAGGATGTGCAACTTGGTAATGTATGAACATAATGGTGTCTCCTTGTCTCAATATGATAACCAAATGTTCTTTCATCAAAGTAGAACCTCAGCTTCAACTTCATATTCCAAGTTCAAGTAGTCTTGTCTATTTACTTGTATCAAGCTCTGCATCTAATGCGCTTTATTTACGCTTCAGGACGCCAATATCGGTCTTCATGATAAGTAGAAGCTCGGGTGGTTTGGTAAACATAGCAAAGTATGGCGAAGAGTATCGGAAGGATGAGGAGAGTCCCATTAATGTGCTGTTTCATGGGTATGGTCACTATGACCTACTGGAGTCTTTCTCAGAAGAAAGTTGCCAGAAATAAAGATAGGAAGTTGGGTATGCTTTTTAGGTATTCTACTTGCCTGAATCAAATAAATCTAAACAATCTTAGGAAGAGCTTACTTTTTCTTGGATGAGTGTTTCAGCCAATCAAATTACTGCCTCAAGTTCAATAGTTTGCTCCACTTATCTCAATTTATGCATTAGGCAGTTCAATTTTGTAGGTTCTACTGTTATTATTTTCGCACGAGATCTCAAACTTCAATATACACATCAAATCGGTGATATTAGTTTCTGGGCGTTCAGTTTATGGGTTCTTTAAAGGTGGTATTGATTATCCTTTTACTATTCAGGAAAATTGGATCTCTTTTATTCTGCTTATCCTGTAGGGCATGTTATACTTTGAAATACTGTTTGTGGCACTAGTTGGAAATACATAGGGCAAGGTAATTGTTGATGATGAAGCTGCATGCCCCAGGCTGTTTTAGAACTATATTGATACTTTGTCTCTCGAAGTGTATCATGTATCTTTCTTTCTACAGCATGCACTTTTATTGAAAGTCACTGAATTAGCATTTTCACTGTTTAATTTGGTCTGGAGGTATATAAAACTGACTAGCAGACAGTCTGCACCATAAAATGGTTGTAATAGGACAGGCAAGCTCGCATAAATTTTCATTTTTGCTAGGGGATGATGGATGGGCAAGGCTATATTTGGATTCTAATCAGTTATAACTACAATGTCTGCCAACTTACAATTCCGTTGAGGTTTGACTATTATGCTTTGAAATCTTATAGTACGTTTGGTACGCGGAATCCATTGAAAAAAATAAATAGTTTTTATTCGGAATGGAAGAAGGTGGAATAGAATAGCCTTGATATTAGAGTATATGGTAAAAATTCTATTCATACCACATACTCTTAACACTTGGAATAGCCATTCCCATGGGAATGACTATTCCTTAAATTGAGGAATATCTATTCCTCTCAAAATCCCTTAAAATGCTTATTCTAAGGCTCATGCATGCCACCTTTTTTCTATTTTCAATAAAACCTATTCATTTTCTTAATGAAATAGTTATTCTGTGTACCAAACGTACCCTTAGTGTTGGAAACTAACAATGGCTTCGTTAAAACGTCACTTTATGTTCTTTGAACATTTAGCCACCCTGAAACTTCTTATGTTCAGTCCAAATTTCAAGTAATTTACTTATATTTTGTCATGTATAGTTTTGTCTTTGGGTTGAAGTTTCTCCGTCCATGTTTGCATTGGGGCGTTATTATGTTTAAGTTTGCAGTGGCTCCCACTTCAGGGAAGGTGCCATTGAATGGGCTCATTGCCTGCTCCCACTTTCTTTGAGTATGGTTTCTTGCAAGAAAAAAAAAGGCTATTTGAAATTGAGTATGGTTTCTTGCAAGAAAAAAAAAAGGCTATTTGAAAATATTGATACGATAGCGAATTGTGCAAATGAATTGGTAAATCTTGCTTGATCATAAATTCTAGGGCAGGCAGCAATTGTGGTATTTAAGGATGAGTTCTCACAAGCAACCTTGCCAGAGCTATTTCAGATTGTGCATAGGCGTTCATCTTGCATCATTACATATTATAACAATTTTAATTAGTGATTAAGGTCTGTTCAGTGTTTAAATATGAAATGCTTTTAGAAAAGATTATCTATTTTCTTGACCAAGAGAAGACACCCTCTCGTCTCAACTTAAAATTCACAATGGTCACAAGTTAGGACAAACCTATATGTATGCCATCTCCTAGGAGGGGATCCTGACGTGGCTCGGACATCTCATCATAAACAATATTTTTTCCAAACTTACCTTTAGTGACGAGTTGAAGATCCCACATATTTAAAACCCAAACCTCCCTTGTCACTATTAGCTTCTTGAGAATTCAATAAACAATCAAAACTTTCACTAGAAAACTTGATTGGATCAGTATGCAGAGAGTTCAAGTTATCAATCAAAGCATGTGAATCAGATAATCAAGCAATCAAATTCATTTTTATGCTCAACATCATTTAGCTTTTTAAAATTCAATTTATTCAATTGTTTTAGTTTAGTTCATTCTTTAAAAAGCTTATTACATGCAACTGGCAAGTCCATCTCCTTATTCGAATTATTCTTAGATGACTCATCATAGTCAAGTATGTCATGACCACTAGACCTAGTACAACTCCTCACAGAATCGCTAAAAGTCATGTGATTTGCATTATCACTAGGGAGATCAATAATGTCTAACTCATCCCTCAGGGTAACTTTTATGACTTGTTTTAGACTTCTTATAATTTGGATGCTCAGTCCGAATATATTAAAAAATAGAGTGCTCCTGACATTTGATGCCTTGAGTATTCTTATCTTTCTTATCCCTAGAGTTTCTCATTAGTTGAGAATTCATACTAACGCCCGTTTGGTTTGTAGAATGGGTATTTTATTAGGAAAAATAATAGGTATTACTGGGAATAGAAGAGATTGAAATGGAATAATTATTTAAATTCTTTAGTTTGGTAGCAACACATTTTATAATTGGAATTGAACTAAAATTACTAAAAAGTCCATTTGATTTCTAATTTTTTCAAAACTCAATTTTTTTTTTTTAAAAAAAATGGTTGAACGTGTGGGGGCCACCCACATGATATATATATATATATATTTGTTTTTTATTTTTAAGTTTTTTTTTTTTTTAAAAAAAAAAAATTTGTTTTTTTGGAAAACCTTGTTACACATAGGGGATAGCTATGCTTCATGAATCCATTGTGTGCAAGGAATTATTGATACCCAGGAGAATAACTATTTTTATGAATAGACCCTTGCCAAACAAAATAATAGCTATTTCTATGCCATTCAAGGGGTTTATTCCGCAAACTAAACGGGGCATAAGGGTATGTTTAGTATGCAGAATAGCTATTCCATTATGAAATATAAATAGCCTTTATTAAGAATTGAATAAGGTGGAATAAAATAGCCTTGGTGTTAAAGTATACACATACTCTAACACTTGAAATAACCATTCTCATGACTCATAAGGGGAATGCCTATTTATTAAATTGAGGAATAGATATTTCTAAATTGATGAAATAGTCATTCCCTCATTAACCATGAGAATGGTTATCCTAAGGTTATTCTATTCCACATTCTTCTATTTTTAATAAAAGCTATTCATTTGTTCTTGGAATAACTATTCCGCGTACAAAACATATCCTATGGGGTTTAATATTGTTTCATGACAGCAAGGGTGAAAGATCTCACTAACGAAATTAATCCAAATATAGTGAACCAAGCTCTAATATGAATTGAAAATTTTGATTTAGACCTCAAGTTGTTATTAATTATATTGACAAAGTTAATAGCTTTGATGTCTAACACAACAAATATCACTACCAAAAATCAAAGAAAGCAAAAAAGAAAATTCTCTATTTTCCACATTTATACAAATTTGTTTTTTTTTTTTTTTTGTTTTTTTTTTTTAAATTTTATTTTATTTTTTTATTATAGAAGATATATAAAGATTTTGGTAACGAAGTGAAACTATCACGTACCCCCTTCAAATTATCACGTAATTGACAATGTTTCCTCCCAAACTTTCAATTGTGACAATGTCTCTCCAAAACTACTAAAACATTGTCAATGTCCCGCCAATGACAAAACTACCCTTAGTAAAATAAAAATAAACACGTACGAAAACTTTTAGAAAAAAACTATAATTAAAAAAAAAAAAAAATCCCCTTTTTTAAGAAAAAATTAAAAAAATTCAATTTATTTTTTCATAAAAATTGAAAATTTTAGTTTTTTTTTTTTTACATAGAAATTTCCGTTTTAAAAAATTAAAAATTTTCGTTTTAAAAAATTACAAATTTCGTTTTTTGAAACAAAATTAAAAAAAATATATTTTTTTAAATAAAAATTTTGGTTTTTTTTTTTTTTAAAACCGTTTTTTCTTTTTTATAAAAATTTTGGTTTTAAAAAATAAAAATAAAAATAAATTGTTTTTTATCATTAAAATTTTTGTTTTTAAAAAAATTATTATTATTATTATTATTATTATTTTCAAATTTATAGATTTTTTTTTTTCCGAATTTATAAGGATATTTTTGTCTTATTCGAAAATATATATGAGTATTTTTATTTTTTTGCTAGGTTTGGGGGGAGGGGAGACATTGACAATGTTCTATTATTTTGAGGGGAACATTGTCGTAGTTGAAAGTTTGGGAGGAAGGACATTGTCAATTGGGTGATAGTTTGAGGGAGTACGTGAACTTTACCCAAATTAAAATCACTTCGGCCTCTAAGAGCCGCCAACCCCTAAGATATCCACTATAAAAGATTTAAATTACAAATTGATCTTACACAAAAACTTTTGTAGCTCTAAAGGCTCAATATGTAAGCCCAGCAAACGGCACACTTACCTCCCACTACAGTACCTCCCAAACTTTTGGCCTTCTTTTAAGTGAATCGCCTTCACAAACTAACATTACCGACTACAACCCAAAATTCAGGTAGCTGAAAATCTTCCAGTGGGTTGAATGATAAAAATCGAGAAAATTGCCGTTGCAATACAAACATGAAAAGCACAAAACGCGGTGGAGCCAAAAGATGCAATTGTGCAAGGCTCGTGCTAGTACTGGTTATGGCTAAATCCCTACATTCACTTCTATATATATCTTCATTGATCTCGTAATAAAAAAAAAAAAAAAATTAAGCACAAAATCATGAAATCATTACATGAATGAGTAAGATAACCAACCTCACATGCAGCCTTTTAACAAGGAGATTGACACCATTTTCAGGCTCTATAACCAACTTCAATGCCGGGGAGTGTCTATATTTTGGTGACAAGGAGAACGAGAAGTTGGACACAATTAGAGCTAAAAGGATTCTGAGCTCTGCCATGGCTAAGTTTTGCCCTAAAAATGTACGCGGCCCAACATCAATTCGATGCGTGCACACAGGGACGGAGCCAGGGAATTTGATGGTAGGGGGCCAGCCAAATTTTTTTTTTTTTCGGTTCTTTAGAATTTTTTTTAATAAAAAAATTATTTTGGTTATTTTTTATGAACTAAAGACTACCATAAGGGCAAAAAAAAAAGTGAGTATTTGAAAGTAAGGGCCAAAAAATGGACATTTGAAAGTAAAGACCAAAAATAAAAAAACTTAATGGGTATGACCCAAAAAAATTATGAAAATGGCCAAATGTTTTTATTGGATATGGCCAAAAAATTTAAAAATAGTGTGAAATTTTTTTTTGGAAGGGAACCAAATGACTAAACTTAAAACATTATTTTTTTTTTTTTTTTTTTTTTACTTATAATTTTTTTTCCCTTATTTTGGGGGGGACCATGGCCTACCCCAGTCCCCCCCTCCCTCCGTCTCTATGTGCACAGCTAGTGGTATCACTGGTATGCACTCGGTGACACCAGGTATATACCCAAATTCATTTAATTATAAATTTCTTCAGAGAGTTTCCAAAGAGGATATCGCATGGAAGATTGGCCATAGTTATAGAGTTACTGCAATAGCAGACAAATGGGTCATTTGTTGGGTCCATTAGTGAGTACTTCAAAGGCTTTATAAGTATAAATTGTTTTATAATTTAATTAGTCTTTTATAGAGAAGCGATTTCTTGGATTTAGCTATCCCGATTTTACTTTTAAAGAGATTTCACAACCCAAACAAGTTTAGAAATAATACTACTTTTATTGAATGCTTAATTGATAAAAAGAGCACATGACTTTATTTAATTTGTCTAGATAAATGTAGACTAAAACAACAAAGACACGTAGCAGTTGGATGCACATTGGGTAATCCTATAAGCACCCTTGCACTTGGTTGACTCCTTTGGGAATTGAATTGGATTCTTCCATGCTGAATGGAGCTCTTCTTGAATTGAATTACCCAAATCTTCTACACCAATTCGTTGACAACTTGGACTCGAAAAAGAAAATTAAACATGCAGAAATGTAAACTAGAATGGAGATATACACATATACTCCAATATCTCACAAGCTCTTAATAAGGAGATTGACACCATGTTTAGGCGCTATGACCAAAGTTAATTCCGGAGAGTGCCTGTATTTTGGTGACAAGGAGAATGAGAAGTTGGAGACAACTAGAGCTATAATAATTTTGAGCTCTACCATGGCAAAGTTTTGCCCCAAACACTTACGCGACCCAAATCCAAAAGGCATGTAGGCATGAGAGAACTTGCACGCACCAGTGACTCCATTAGCAAACCTCTGAGGGTTAAACTCCTTGGCATCTGGTCCCCAAATATCAGGGTCTTGGTTTAAGGTTACCAACAAGGTCCAGACATTGAAACCTTTAGGCACGTGAATATCTCCGAATTTTAAGTCTTTCAGTGCCTCTCTGGACACCAACGAAAGTGGAGGGTAAAGTCGCAATGATTCATGAATTACCATGGTCAACTGTGATGGGTTAAAGGTAAATCCAAGTAAGTCATCATTGACAAAATGTTGGGTGGTGAATGAAAATAGAAAGAACTTACTACTTTCATCTTGCGAAGCATGTCAGCATCAGGCATTTGACCACCGCAAACTTGGAGCACTTCGGCACGAACTCTGGCTTGCCATTCTGGATTTGAGGCCAACAACATCAATGCCCAAGTGGCGGAGACAGCAGTAGTCTCGTATCCAGCAAAGTATATGCTCCTGCAATTGTCTACAATGAACCGATCTGTCTCATCTTGAGAAAAGTCACTGTCGGTGGCAGCTTCAAGGATCGTATGTAACAAATCATTCCCTGATGCTTCTTCCTTCCTTTCCTTTACTACCTTGAGAATCAAAGCTCGAATCTCTTTTTCTAGCCTCCACACTTCCCTGTTACCCTTAGTTGGAAGATACCTGATTGATTGCAACACCACAATTAATTTTTATCTTTCAATAGCTTGTGTGTTTATCTTTGAGTGTTTGTAATTCCTGTGTACTCGATCTAACAAAAACCGTCTTAGAATGATCAAGTAATCCAACTTGAAGTAGCAAAATAGAAGAAGAATTTAGATTCGAAAAACCAAGTTTCCGTTATCAACCAATTTGCAGAAAGAAAAAGAAAAATTTAAGTAAATCAATAAAGACCCAGAAAAATAATAAAGAGTAGCCAATTAAGTCCATGAGCTCCCTTCCGATTTCAACCGACTTTGCTCCTTTATTGCTCCTCTGTTCTATCCATCGAAAGTAACAATAGAAATTTAGGTAGAAAAGGACCAAACCTCAGTGCAGGAATGCCAATCTTGATTAAACTATTAGACAGGAGCACTTGAAGTGCGTCAAGCTTTGAAAATATCTCTTTCCCTTGGGAATAGTTGCTCCCAAAACAGGCTCTTGTTATTACATCTCCCGAAATGGTTTTCATATATTCATCAATGTGAACGTCTGCAACTCCACCTTCACATTCTCTCTTCCATGAGTTCACCACTATCATCGAGGACTCCACCATTATCTTCATCATGCCCTACAAATTGCACCAGTATTGGAATTATATTCATTTTATTTTAACAGCAAACTTCATAATTTAAATAATTAGCATTAAGAAAAATGTAGCCATGCACGTTCGATTTGAAGCATATATATATATATATATATATACCTTAACCTTCTCCACGAAGCAAGGACTTTCCTCTGGTGAGCCCATTTTCCTCCATTTGAAGTCAGGATCCCTTGGCCAAACAGAGGATCAACCACCTTGGCTTCAAAAGAAGGCTTTCCAATGTCTAAGGAATTGCATGTGCTTATTTCCCTCACCACCTCAGGATCGGTCATGTGCAGTATTTGTATGTTGCCAAGGGAGAACATAAATGTTTTACCTGTCGACATTATAATAAAAAAACCATTCACATTCTTCGACAACATATAAGAACTGAAGCAATTTATTACTTATAATTACCATATGATTTTCTCCATTCGTCAAAGTATGGAAAGATTGCAGAAGAGCAATTGTGGGTTATTGCTTGCTCCCCTTTTTGTTGAGCCTTTGAGGCTGAGGATTCCATCTTCTTCTTCATTTCAGCAATATTTCCAATCAAAAAAGAGGGCGGAGGGCCTCTGATCCCCTGTTTTCTCAGTATTGCTCGAAGCCTTTTTGGCTTCAATATTAGAGCTTCACACATCTTCATTAGCGTGGTAACCAACCCAAGCAAGGCGATTGTGATGATGATCTTAACAAGAAGCAATAGAAGCTCCATGGCTTTTCCTCTCTTTCTCTGTGTTTGTTCCAAAAGTGGTTTCCCTTCTTAATGCTGTTAGTTTATATTGAGAAGCATTTGGGATGGCTATGAATTTCTCTAGTGTACCTATTCCTTTTGTTTTGTTGATTTAGCTAACTACAACCACTATACATACTCTCCAACTACCTTGAAACCAACTTTAATGCTAAGTTGGTATGCCGCATACATAATTAATTTCTTTGCCCAACTACAATTTCAATTCAAACAGTTTTTATTCACAAGAATCACAACATAAAATATTAAATTGTACAAAAGTTTTATTTAGTTATCTTACAATAAGCCAGCAAAATCCATTTTAAATATTTCACTGTTTATATATATATATATATAAAGCAAAAGGCAATAACAGGAAGAACAAAAATTCGGTAATTGGTCTGCAAGCGTATCAGTGTCGACTTTTGCCTTTTGCTTTGGACTTTTCATGTTGGGTTCCTCCTTCCGTAAGTGATTTTCATAAATCTTTTATTTTGAATGTGAACGAAAAGAAGACAAATGGTATGGGAAATAAGATTAAAAGAAGATAATTTTAACTTTTTCGCCTCTTTAAAGTTAGAGGGGATACTAGAGCATTCCTATCCGCCTTACTAAACTCTTTTTTTTTTTTTGGGTGAACCAAATCACTAAAAATCACAAAAAACACTCCCCAATAACGTCACCAAATAGTGATTTTGATTTGGTGAATGAATAGTACTCACTAAAGATAATGAGTATTATTCACTCACCAAGTGAATAAAAAATAAGAGGGGTAAGTTCATTAAAGACCCCTGAATTAGCACGAAATTTGACAAACCCTCAAAACTTTCAAACCTCTCAATTTGAACCTATCTTTTAGATTGTAAACATTAAAAATGAGACAAAGACGTTTATACTCCTGATTTTTTTTTATAAAATTCTAAATTCACCCTTACTTTCAAATTAAAAAAAAAAAAAAAAAAAAAAGAAGGAGAAGAGGGTTCTCTGGCCTTGTGACTCATGGGTGAGGCCAGACCCACGCAAGTCTGGTTGTCACCCACGCTGTGTCTCGGCCAAACCCATGGCTGCCATTGGATACTGGAGATTGCTGGCTTGACGGCCAAGGCAGCGACCGCATCCGAGTACACCAGATTCTGTGCTTCATCTTATCTTCTTTAACGACATCGGCCATGTCAGTAGCGGTACCTGAAATGACGACGTCGAAAGGAGGCAGAAGGGGTTGACGACGAGATTGAAGAAAATAAGCGGTGCAATATCCACACTAGGGGTTGAAGAAAATTAGGGTTGACGACGAGATACACGCGGGTATGCTGACCCACGATTGGGTCACAGCCGTGATCTAGCATGAGTGTGCTAACCCACGGCTAGGTCACGGCCAGATCCAGCCATGGGTCTACTAACCCACGATGGGTCTTCTGGCCAAGACCCCGCATGGGTCTAGCCTGACCCACGGGTCCTTTTTTTCTTTTTTTTTTTTTTTTTTTTTTTTGAAAAAAAAAAAAAAAAAACAAAACAAAAAACATAAATCAGGGATATTTTAGTCTTTTTGAGTATTCCTGTTAGAAGTTAACAGCTAAATCTAATCGAAGAGTTCAAATTTACTGTAATTAAAAGTTAAGGGGTTCAAATTGAGAAGTTTTGAAGTTTGGAGGATTTGTCAAATCGCATGGTAATTCAAGGTTCCTTAATGAAATTACCCCAAAATAATATTACTTTTCTCTCTTCCTCCCCATTCATTGAAAAATGTTTATATATATATATATTGGTGAGCCAAATTCACTAAAAATCACAAAAAACACTCCCCAACAACTTCACCAATATAGCGATTTTAGGTTGGTGAATGAATAGCACTCACTAAAGATAGTGAGTACTATTCACGCACCAAATGAATAAAAAGTAATATTACTTTTCTCTCTTCCTCATCGTTTGAAAAAAGTTAATATATATATTATTAAAAAAAATATTTAAATGGAATAGTAAAAATTGATAGTTAAAATGGTATGTCTGCTAGGGTCCTTTAAAAAGTGGGTAATTAAATTAGAGAAAATGTACTTTTATTTATTTTGGTGAGTAAAATTTGATGAGCCTCCTAACATTAGCTTTTTTTTTTCTTTTTTTTTTTTTGTGTGAATTTTAGAGAAAAGTCAAATATAATGAATTCAATGTGAATGCTTTAATAAATCCTATAATTGATCTTAAATCAAAGAGACTAGGGGAACCTATGTGCAAGGCTGGGGGTCCATGGCAATCCCAGAGTTGTGTAAACAATAATTAGGATTGTACATTTTTGACTTACACTGCACAAATTTTAATGTAAACATGGACTTAGAATTCTAATTTTGTTGGCTCACTATGCACAAATTCAAAATTACAACCATACATGTCTTTACACATTCTTATCCTTGGCACTAGGCCTGGGTATCGGTCAATTATTAACCGATAATTTTCGGTTAAACGGTTTATTAACCGATACCGAACCAATAAGAATTTTAACCGATAATTTCGGTTAAAACGGTACACGGTTAAACGGTCCGGTTAAACCGGTTAACCGATTTAACCGATAGCTTTATATTGATTTATTTTGTTGGGCCAAAAACCAAAAATGAGTTTTTTTGACTTTTGAGAGCCCAAATACTTTTTGTTGGGCTAAAATAATTTATTAAAAATGAGTTGTTTTAGGGACCAAATACTTTTTGTTGGGACCCAAATATTTGTTTTTTGGGCTAAAAATTGAAGCTTTTTTATATTGATCCACTTCAATTTTTTTTTTATATTATAAAATACATTTTTCCAAAGCAAATGGACTAATTAACACAATGAATGCTAATTAGACTAGCAAAACTAGTTAATGAAAAATGCTTTTACCAAAGACAAAGAACTCTCATCAAATGCCATCACTTAAAAAAAAAACATCAAACCTACCCAAACCCAAACCCAAATTAAAATAAAATTCATTAATGAATAATAAACAAAGTATTAACTAATTAAAGTCACTTAGCAAAAGGAAAATAAGTCATGGGCAACACCATTATAAAAAAAAAAAAAAAAAAAAAAATTCCGGTTTCTTATCGGTTAAGCGGTTAACCGATAAGAACCGCTTAACCGGACCGGACCGAATTCTGGTATACTTTTTTTAACCGATAAGGATATCGGCATATCGGCTACGGTTTATATTGGTTCGGTCGAAGCCGGTAGACGGCCGGTTAAACGGTAACGGTTAATTTGCCCACCCCTACTTGGCACACCCAAATTGTCAACCATCTTTACACAATAACTGTTTTATGAGTAGGTTTCTCCATCCAACTCCTATCTATGATATATTTGGTTGCCTCCTTAACCAACCTATGAGCCGCACCATTAGTACAACGACTTACAAATTCAATTTTTCACCCAATAAAAGAGTGAAGGATCATACGAATATCATCTATTATCTGACCAAACTTGCACCAATTAAGGGTCGATGCTTGCACGACATCAACTACTATTTTTAGTCACCTTCCAGTATTATATGGTTGAATCCCATATCTTTACAAAGCTGCACCGCTTGAAACGCGGCCAAAGCCTCCGCAATAGTTGGATCTAGGCCCACCCTTGTCTTGCTCTTGGCCGCCAACACCTTGCCCTCATGGTCCCGTATCACAGCTCTTAATCCCATCTATCCGAACAATGATTTTATGGAATATTATGAATTTCTTTCAAAAAAATAAAACAAAAATATAACTGTTTTATGACTTTATAGTTTATATCTATAGACGCAAGTTGAGGATATGCTATTCAAACTTACTCTTTATTTTAAAAAGAAAAGATAAGAAGATTTATTGTGAAGTTTATTTAAATAAGAAAAAAAAAAAGTAGTTTTGTTTCCTAAAATTAAAAATTAAAAAATGTAAGAAAAGTTGTTGATAGTGCTTTTAGTTGTTAAGGTTATCTAGCTTTCATTTGTACACAACCATCAATTAGTCGGAAAATACTTTTTATGTATTTCAACAAACCTATATCTATTGAATTTGTCTGCTTTTATTTTAAAAATTCTTTTCAATTTTAATCGTGTCTGAAAAGACTTTTTAAAACTTATCTGCTTTTATTTTACATAAATACACACATACACATATGTGATATGCTACGTATTTATATATTCATGTAAGTTTAGACTTCCCTTACAAAAAATCGTAATTCTGCCCCTCATAAAAGCATTACACATTGGTCTACCTCACAAGATGTAAAGAGACATGGCGTATAGACTCAAATAAAGAACTAAACTGTCTTTTTACTTTTACTTTTTCGCCTCTTTATTGTTGGAGAGGAAGTTAGAGCATTCCTAAACTATCTCTCCAAACTAAATTTTTGGCTATTTTAGTGAGCTAAATCACTAAAAGTTGCAAAAAAAAAAACACTCTCCAACGGCCTAACCAAAATAGTGATTTTGGTTTGGTGAATAGTGAGTACTATTCACTCATCAAATGAATAAAAAATAATATTACATTTCTCTCTTCCTCCCTGTTCTTTGAAAAACAAAATTTAAATGATGGCTTGGAATCCTATAAGCATGCACCCTGATTCAAAAAGGAGGGATAGAAATTGCACTTGGTTGACTACTTTGGGAATTGAATTGGATTCTTCCATGCAAGGCACCCTTGAATGTACTTCTTCAATTGAATTATCCAAATCTTTTACACCAATTCGTTTACAACTTGGACTCAAAAAGAAAATTAAACATGGTGAAATGTAAAATAGAATGTATTAAGGCATATAAGGCAAGGAGACAATGCAAAAAAAAGGAATCTAAGCAACAAAAGAAAAGATAAGGAGACAAAGGAAGAGAAGGAAACAAAGCAATAAAAGGAAACAAAGTAACAGCTACAATATAACGACTATTAAATCACCTGTATAAATAAACTATTAGTGAAATGAAATGCATAAAAAGGGAAAAATGTAGTCCCTAATATTTCTCGGTCTTTCTTTCTCTCTCCCTCCTTACATTCTCGATAATCAATAAACTTCTATTTGGTATCAGAGCTTGCTGGCTCACGCCATCTTTACGCATCCTGGTTTTGATTTTTTTTTTTTTTTTTTTTTTTTTTTTTTCATTTGGTTGCTGCACAACCCGTTTGGGCTGTGTGTCTTTCCGTTACCTTTTAATGTGTTTGATATTTGCAGTGAAAGTTCCCTGCGAGATCTACATTATGGGCTATCGGCTAAAAGCGTCGGAGTTCAAATTAAATTTTTTGAAGGTAAAATTTAAATTCCTGGCTATTGGCTCAAACTGTTGGAGTCAATTTAAATTTAAAGGCCACGAGATCTACGTTTATTGAAAGCCAAAATTCAAATTAGAGGCTATCGGCTAAAATTGCCAGAGTCAAGTTAAATTTGAAGGCGCCAATTTATCAAGCAAATAGCAATGGAATTTTTGAAGGCCAAGATTCAAATACAGGCTATCGGCAAAACTTGCCGAAATCAAGTAAATTCGAAGGCCACCATTGTTGAGCCCCGAAATTCAAGCATATCAATCAATTGTTCAAGAGGTCCAAGATCAACACTCCTATTAGACCGTTAATCTTGAGGGGGAGTGTTAAGGCATATAAGGCAACGAGACAAAGCAAGAAAAAGAAACAAAGCAACAAAAGAAAAGACAAGGAGACAAGGGAAGGAAAGGAAACAAAGCAACGGCTAGTAAATCACTTGTATAAATAAACCATCAGTGAAATGAAATGCATAAAAAAGGAAAAATGTAGTCCCTAATATTTCTCAGTCTTTCTTCCTCTCTCCCTCCTTACATTTTCGATAATCAATAAACTTCCATAGAATGGAGATATAAACATATACTAAAATATGTCACAAGCTCTTAATAAGGAGGTTGACACCATGTTCAGGCGCTATAACCAACCTCAATGACGGGGAGTGTCTGTATTTGGGTGACAAGGAGAATGAGAAGTTGGATACAATTAGAGCTAAAATAATTTTGAGCTCTGCCATGGCAAAGTTTTGCCCCAAACACGTGCGCGGCCCAACTCCAAAAGGCATGTACACGTGAGGGAGCTTGCATGCACCATTGATACCATTGACAAACCTCTCAGGGTTAAACTCCTTGGCATCGGGTCCCCATATATCAGGGTCTTGGTGCAAGGTTACCAACATGGTCCAGACATTGAAACCCTTGGGCACCTGAATATCTCCGAATTTTAAGTCTTCCAATGCCTCTCTGGACACCACCGGGGTTGGAGGGTAAAGTCGCAATGATTCATGAATTACCATCGTCAACTGTCATGGGTTAAAAGGTAAAGCTATGTAAGTCAATGAGAAAATGTTGGGTTGTGAATGTTTATATATAGCAAATATGATGCCCCTTACTGTTTTCATTTTGCGAACCATGTCAGCATCAGGCATTTGACTCCCGCAAACTTGGAGCACCTCGGCACGAACTCTGGCTTGCCATTCTGGATTTGAGGCCAACAACATCAATGTCCACGTTGCGGAGACAGCAGTATTCTCGTACCCAGCAGAGTATATGTTCTTGCAATTGTCAACAATGAAGCGGTCTGTCTCATCTTGGGAAAATCCACCGTTGGTGGCAGCTTCAAGGATCGTATGTAACAAATCATTCCCTGATGCTTCTTGCTTCCTTTCCTTTACTGCCTTGAGAATCAAAGCGCGAATCTCTTTTTCTAGCCTCCATATTTCCCTGTTACTCGTCGTTGGAAAATACCTGATTGATTGCAGACATATGTGCCATTATATATGATTCATTAAAAGCTCAAAGTTTAACACCCAGAGATTAACACAGAAGCTAACATCAGAAATAAAGCTAATACAGACAAATCTTAATCTTCTGAGACTTGGTCTAATACATCCACCTACATACCACAAAACTTTAGCAATTGCATCCCCGGCTGCCATCTTCTGGGGATGATTGGCTTATTCACAAATGCCACATTTCTGCCTCAAGCACCTCATCTCTCATCTTTTCACCATTGAACCCAAAGATATAAAGCCCGTTCTCCATGGAGAATACCTCAATGTTCCCATACTGGCTCCACATCTGATCTACAACATTCTTCACCAGAAAAATGGGAGCGGATTGTTTAAAAATTGACCCACCAGACTCGGATTTTACCTAACTGTTAACCTTTGAAGGCTCAAAGAATTGGAGCCTTCCCTGTGTTAGAACACATGTCCCAGCCATGCAACCATCACTGCCAGATCATGCAGCCACCTCATCATCTCCTAAAGAGCAGCATCATGCGACAGTCAAGCCTCCAAGGGATTCTGCATTAACAGCACATGATCCTCCCAATGATGCTGCAAAGGCAACGACAAGATCTTCCCATATTGACTGCTATGAAGATATGCATACACAAGGAAAGACATGACCTTAGTTTATATAGGATATATTTTGTAATAACTCAATCCTATAATATCAAGGATTTTATATTATATGGTTTATATTTGTAATTATTCTTTCCTTTCTGTATCCATGTAACAAGCTTACAAAAGCCTACTTTGTAACCTCATTCTGATTATCGAATTCAAGAGTAGTATTCCTTGTGCAAATTCTGTTCTCTCTAAATTATTTTACCCTGCACCTTCTCCTTTGAACAAACTCCTCCAATCTTGTACTCCCTTCTCCTGCAGACATTCCTTACCAACTTCACAATCCCCAAATTCCTCTACCTCTGTCTCTTCATTCTTCGCACTATAGTAAGATGGATTGGCCTATGCCCTACGTCTACACATTAAAGCCTTATAAGCCACATCTTTTCTTGATATTTGATTTAAGTATTTATAGAGTCTTACATATGATTTGAATAATTTCAAACACAAATATATCCCTTAAATTAGGGTTAACAAATATAATCTAAATCCCTTGATATACAGAATACAAATCAACATTTATCAACATTTCTCCCTACTAAACTAGCACTATCCTTATCAAATCAAAGAATCAAAGAATCAGCCTCACTTTCATCAACACTTTCCACATTATCTTCAAATCTACAACCATCTTTCTCCTTCATTCTCAACACCTTCCATAGCAAAGGATCTTATCCACCAATTTGCAGAAAGAAAAAGAAAAATTTAAATTTAAGTAAATCAATCAAGAGACAGAAAAATAATTAAGTGAAAAAATAAAGAGGGAAAGAGAGTAGCCAAGTCCATGAGACATTAACATGAACTCCCTTCCAATTCCTTCCATTCCTCTGTTGCCTATCTCCATTCCAATTTCAACCGACTTTGCTCCTTTACTGCTCCTCTGTTCTATTGATCCAAAGTAACAATAGAAATTTAGGTAGGAAAGGTCAAACCTCATTCCAGGAATGCCATTGTAGAAGAACTTTTTAGAGAGGTGCTCTTTAAGTGCTCCAAGCTTTAAAAATATCTCTTCCCCTCTGGAATAGTTGCTCCCAAAACAGGCTCTTGATATTACATCTCCCGAAAAGCTTTTCATATATTCATCAATGTGAACATCTGCAACTCCACCCTCACTTTCTATCCTCCATGAATTCACCAGTGTCATCGAGGACTCCACCATTATCTTCATCATGCCCTACAGATGGCACCAGTATTGGAATTACATTCATTTTATTTTAACAACAAATTACTTGACCCGCAAACTTCTTCATGTACGTAGGATTTGAAGCATATATATATATATATATACCTTAACCTTATTCATGTACAGTTCGGGAGAAAGGATTTTCCTCTGGTGAGCCCATGATGCTCCATTTGAAGCCAGGATCCCATGGCCAAGCAGAGGACCATGCTCTTTGGATTGATAGGAAGGCTTTCCAAAGTCTAAAGAATTGCATATGCTTATTTCCTTTACCACCTCAGGATCGTTCACGTGCAGTATTTGTATGTTGCCAAGTGAGAACATAAATATTGGACCTGTCGACATTAAAATAGCAAAACTAGTTAAAAATATCCCAGAATAGCTGGTGGAAAAGTTGCCGAGTTTCCCCTAGCTACCCCCAAGCATTCTTTTATCTTGTGGTTGGTAATGAAAAATTGCTTAAACACTGGTGATTGTCTTCTTAATTTGGAGAGAAGGTTTGGCGAAATGTGAAGAAATTCAAAATGAAATAAATTGCGGAATAATAAAATAGACACAAAAGATTTTTACGTGGTTTGGTATATGACCTACGTCTACATATAAAGCCCAAAAAGCTACATTATACTCTTATTGCTAGATTGATATTACAATACAAATGTTTCTATTTATAGGAGAATTGAAATAGATAAATATGGTTGATTACCATCAAACCTGATTACAATCACTCTTATATAAAGTAAATAACATGCAATATCAATTTAATATATTTCCTTTCAATGTAGGAAATATATTCTCTAACAAAATGGAACATTTTCCACCCCTGGTCAGATTGGGCAGATGTAGACTGTAGTTTATTGTGCAGTACAGGATTGGAGGAGAAAATCTTTAAAAGCTAATCTTTCCCGTTTAGTGTTTAGTGCCACAGTTTATAATATTTGGTGTAATCGAAAGAGATAAGATATGGAAACAATCCAAAAACAGAAGAGCAGATTATGAAGACGATTCTTTGGGAAGTCAGATCCAGAGTTGTGGGCAAGGGTAGTTGTGCAAGGACCATTCAGAATGAAGATCTTTGTCGGAATTGGAGTATTACAGAGGTGGAATTGCAGTAGGGAGGTCTGTTTGCTGTTGGGTTCTGCAGAATTTCTGTTTTTCAGTAGGAATTGGTAGCTGCTCTCTGCTAGTGTGTTCTCTTTTTGAGATTCTCGTATGGGTCTTTGGTGTTTGTTGATAGCCTGCTCACTTGTATTGCTCTGTGGGTCTTTTTGGGTGTTTGATGTGAGTTTGGTTTGTCTATAAAGAGCTTATTCATCCAAAAAAACTTGTTAAAAGTAAACAACCATTCAGATTTTTCAAGAATATATGAGAATTGAAACTAAATTCTAGTGCTGCGATTGATGTTATTACCATATGATTTTCTCCAATCATCAAAGACTGGATAGACTACGGAAGAGCAATTGTGGGTTATTGCTTGCTCTCCTTTTTGTTGAGCCTTTTTGGCCGAGGATTTCATCTTCTTCATGTCACCAGTATTTCCAAGCAAAAAAGAGGGTGGAGGGCCTCTGATCCCCTGTTTTCTCAGTATTGATCGAAGCCTTTTTGGCTTCAATATTAGAGCTTCACACATCTTCATTAACGTGCTAACCAAAACAAGCAAGGAGATTGTGATGATGATCTTAACAAGAAGCAATAGAAGCTCCATGGCTGTTACTCTCTTTCTCTCTGTTTTTGTTCCAAAATTGCTTCTCTAAACTTCCAAGTGTATCTTTTTGTCTGTGTACGTGTTCATGTATGGTATAATATATATGCGGTTGTGATTTATTCGTGCTGATGTTTTTTGTTTTTTCACAGCCATATTCAATATTTTATTTATATTTTTTATACCTCATTTTACAAATCATAAATTTAATAATTAATTGTGAACCCATAAATTTAATAGTTAACCTATTTAATTTGTAAGAGAATATAAACTAAATATAAAGAATTTCTTAACCCATAATATTTTCTTTTGTAAATTAGAATTAAATTGAGAGAATGTAAAAAGGACCGAAGAGGAAATGGATCATTTTCCTACTATGTTTAGAACCTGTTTGAGATTGCGTTTAAGAAATAAAATTTTTAAGTCAAAAATTGTTTTACGACAAAAGCTTCATTTTTAAACTTTTGTCAAAAGTGCATTTTGATCATTTTTAGACTTTTTAGATCATTCAAAGTGCTTTTAATATTTTTACCAAACGAGTACTTTTTTTTTTCAAACAAACTTTCTGAATGTTAAACACATTTTTAAACTCATCAAACACAATCTCAAACAAGCCATTAATGAATCTAATATTTGATCTTAAATCATAAGGACATTACACCTTGTGCTGCCTCACATGATGTGAAGAGACATGACGTATAGGCAATATAATGAACTAAAGAGCCAATTATCTTAAGAAAACATCATTTTCTTAAAGTATCAATGGGTGGCACCCGCGACCTGACCGGACCCATCCACTTAAAATATCAATGCTGGCCACATTTCCTACGTCAGTAACAAAATTAACGTGAGCATTTAATCCATTTATAATGGGCTTTATATATATATATATATATATATATATATATATTAACAAAATTCATGAAAACACTCATTTAATAAGTTCATTTTTTATTTTACATTTAATTATTGTTATACATGCTATCCAAATTCCAAGAGTCAAAACGTTCAAATTATATTGGTTTAAAATTAATAAAAATAGGGAAAAGTCCACATAATTCCCTCAAACTACCACTTAATTGGCAATGTCCCGCCCAAACTTTCAATTGTGGCAATGTCCCCCTCCCCCAAACTACCAAAAATTGTCAATGTTCCCCCCAATGACGAAATTACTCTTAGTAATTTTTTTTTTTTAAAAAAAAAAACTAAAACTTCAAGAAAAAACCTAAAACTAACAAAAAAAAAAAAAAATCCAAACGCTGGCCGATTTTTTTTTTTTTAAATCAATTTTATAAGAAAAAAATTAAAAAATTTTCAATTTTTTTTTTTATATAAAAATTGAAAATTTTCGTTTTTCTTTTAATTTTAATTTTTGTTTTATAATTTTATTTAAATAAAAATTTACGTTTAAAGAAAAAAACAAAATTTTCGTTTAAAAAATTAAATTTTTTATTTTTTAAAACTAAATAAAAAAATAGTTTTTTTTTAAATAAAAATTTCCGTTTTAAAAAAAAAATTTTTTGTTTAAAAAAATTGTTTTTTTAAAAAATATTATTTTTAAATTAAAATTTTTTGTTTTTTAAAAAAATCATTTTTTTTTTGAATTTATAGGGGTATTTTTGTCTTATTGAGAAATTTATAGGGGCATTTTTGTCTTATTGAGAAATTTATAGGGGCATTTTTATCTTATTGCTAGTCTTGAGAGGGACATTGATAATGTTTTGGTAATTTGGAGGGGACATTGTCACAATTGAAAGTTTGGAGGACATTGTCAATTGGGTGGTAGTTTGAGGGGGGTATGTGGACTTTACCCTAAAAAATAATATATAACCAAAGCATGTAAAGGTATAAAGAGTTTGATATTTTATTCCTTTTAAAAATGACTCTCTAAATTTGATAAAGTAATTTTTTCTTCTCAAATTTAAACATCATTAATACAACGGCATGGAAACGACACTTTAATAATTGCAACTCATCCGAATATAAAATTATAGGGACATTATTATGGTACTATAATGATATTTAATTACTGCATATATCTATATAGGAGCATTACAACTGCACCTTTAAACACGTTGTTAAACAATGCATATATATTTCACATGGACATTACCAATTTACCACGGTGTATTTAAACAACGAATAAAATATGGCATTTTTTTACCAAATATTGTGTGATGGGAAAGGCTCATATATAGGCTCTCTCTATTTTGACAAAACTAAACTCAGGATCCTAGAGAAGTAGAAAAAAGAAAAAGTAGAATAGAAAATAAATCAATTACACAAGACATAAAGATTTAAGTGGTTTTGTTTAATAAGCTTACGACCAAAATAAAATTCGCTATCAAAAGATTAAGTAGAAATACTAGTAAGAAAAAAACTACTTAAAACTCCAAGCCATAATACACCTAAATCTCATTCTAAAAGAGGAAATTGTCTTTTCCTTTTAAGTGCTCGTGTAGCAACTCAAATCGAGAGAAATCACAAGTGAGAACATGCTTATTCTAAGAGTTTGTTTGGGATTACGATTTTTATAAGTGCGATTTTAAAAATTGCGTTTTTAAAAATTATATTTTTAAAATCGTAAAGGCGTTTGATAAAACATGTTAAAAAATACTTTTTTCTTAAATATTTGTTATGAGAAATTATAATTTTGGTTTTAATTAATCGCGCTTTTTCAAATAAGCACCTCTTAGCATGTCTTTTTCTATTTTAAATTAAGTGCTTTTTAAATTATAATACTAAATACTTTACATTTTACAATATCTTTTAAAAATACAAATTATTCCTACGAAATCTAAATTTCAATGAAAAACGTATCCTAATTTTTCTCCACCTTCTTCACGCTGTGTTGCGCCTTTTATAAATGCTAAAGTCGGCCAAAAATACTCCAATTCCAACAATTGTAACAAGATAGTAGAAGTGAATTTGCTTCTTACAAATCCCAATACGAAAACTATTGATGACAACTATAATAGACTCCAAATTGGAGTCGAAGACCAATTCAACGAGGAAGTAAAATATGTTGCACGGCCCACGTGATGTTGACTTTAGTAATTCAAGTAATACTCAACACTTTCTTTCAAAACGTTTTTTTTATCAAGTTCTTTTGTCAAACAATATATCTATTAACTTAAGCATGTGAGTGTTTTCAACCTCTTAGGACGGGTAGTTTTCAGTGACTATTTCTCTCGTTTTGCAAGTGACCCATTACCAGTCTAGCCGCTTAAAAAATTTCTTCAACACTTTTTTATTTTTATTTTTTTTTGGCCACTTGTAATTAATCCAGTTTTTAGCATGGGGTAGAATCTAACTATAGTATCAGTTGTAGTGACCTGGGTAATTACTAGGCTGTAACTAAGCTTAGTTAAAGGGTTAGCAAGGGTTCTTGGTCATAAGGACCTGTTTGAAGAAGTTTTGGGGGTTTTTCAACATTGACCGAACATTCCCTAGAAAAACCATCGAATGTTCGGGACCAAAACCAAGAAACCATTGGGTAACAATACACTGAACGTTCCGCAGGGGATTACACTGGGCGTTGGTTGACCCAAATTTGGTCTGCTGGGTAATAACAGAACATACGCCTACAACCCTGAAACACTGTACATACAATACACCGAACATTCTCTGCACTGTAGACTGTCACAAGAGCACTCTTAGCTTTTCTAAACCTATAAATACCCCCTCCCACGCCCTTCTAAACCCCATTCAGCCTTCTGAGTCCTAAAAAAACTCTGCTTGAGTGATTGGTGAGTTTTGAGAGAAGCATGAGAGCTTTTCTTAAAGGTCTTGCTCAAGAGAGGTAACCTTCTTGTTCTTAGACTTTGTTCCAAGGTTTGGTTGGAGTTTTTGAGGTCATGTTGCCATTTTGGGTTTTCATCTCAATCTTAGCACGATTTAGCGTTACGTTATCGATTTGCATATTTTATTTTGCATGGTGATGTTATTTTGAGATAAAGAATGTTAGGAGTCCTTTTTGTAGACTTAGGACCTGTTTAGAACTAATTTGGAGCTTGGTTGGCCGAGATAATTTTTTGGCCTAACAAGTGAATGTTTTGGCCGAACTTCGGCCTCGAGCCGAACATAGAACTAATATTAGGCCTTTCCATAGATTTGAAGAGTGTGGAACCACTAGAGAAATTTTTGGAGGAACTATACAACGTAGGTGATCAGTACAAACTCACATGATACTAGCCATTATTTTTCCCGCTTGCACGATTGTTTTCTGTACCAAACATGCATTTTTACAACTTTCATTAAACACATTTTATGCTATGAACTCTACTTCTGCGAAAATATGTTGCTTAAATAAGATAATGAACATAGTGAGATTTGTAAAGAGCATGCATGTAAAATACAGATAACAATAATTGCATTGTATAACATGGTACACTGGTACGTGTGGGATAACGACCATTGGCTGACTATACATGTCAGCTCTATGGTCAAATATGTGCAAATGTGTTATATGGGTCTTGAATCCAATCGTTGTTTCATGACCAGCGCAATCATGTTTGATTGGCGGGTCACTACAAGACATACATTATTAGTTGTGTGGGCCACCCAAGCTTGGATTCTGTTGGACTTTTAGTATATAGACAGTAGTGTACAATAGTCGAGGCACCAACATTGTATTACAGGTTCCTTGGGATAGGACCAACCCTATTGAGAATGAGTAATATTTCGGGTTGACCGTATAGTTGAACAATCATTGATTCTCATAATTATAGCATATATTATATCTATATTGCATCCATGAATAACTGTCATGTCACAATGTTGCATAAATTTATCAACAACTGAGTTTATCATTCAAATGGCATAAGCATCGTGTGTATTTTTACTCACTAAGTCGTTAGACTTACATTTGTATTATTTCCCCTCCATTATGTATAATTATGCGGTTTAGCTAGCCTAGCTGAGGATGGATCAGGAGAAACACTTAGTGGTTATGAAGGACTTACTTCGGATAATTTTTTAGGACATGGACCTGATATGGCTCAAGTCTATGTAGGATGCAGATGGGTCCGTTTGTGAGGAGCTAGTTGTTGGAGTTATTTTTCATGCTTTATTTAGTTAAATATAGGGTTTAGTATTTCAAAACAATTACCCTAGCATGTATATTATTTTGATAACCGGTCTTTGACAGATACATTTGAAGAATCAGTTATGTTATGATGCTTTATGTTTACTATGGTATTTATGATTATGGCTTGAATTATTGTTATCTTGGTCCCTTAGTTATAAGTCTTCCGTTGTAGTCTCTCGTCGGAGAGAATGAAATCCCTAAGTCTTGTTGTGAGAGGAATGAGGCTGGGAGGCGAACTATGAAGTCAATTACCAATTAATTGATTTCTACAGAGTGTTACATCAATAGACCACAAATGTACAACATGTTCGTTAATGGAGAATACACACAATGACAATGGTTAGTACCATAATGAGTATCCATTGTATAAACCAACAACTTCGAAGACACTTTTGTAACATAAATTGTAGGGTGCTGGTAGTGCAAAATACTTTTACCACACCGATGAGCCCCCCAGCAAGAGATGGCCCCCCAACAAGGCCAATGCTCCTCATGGCTATTTAAGGACCGCCAGTTTCTATAACCGCTTACCAAGGATAAGGAACTAACTAGGGGGCCCTAAGGAACCGACCCCCTTGATTAACTCAGTTTCGGGTTCCCCTTGCTAACTAAGGAGATCAACTCAATGATTCCTAGTTGGGGGGGGAGGGGTTCTCGTCAAGGAACAGTATGACAAATGAAAGTCCCCAGCTAAGGGGCAGCATGACCGGCAAGATATATATGACAATAAGTCCTTATAAGGAAATTTTGGTGTCATTGGAAAGCTAATTCCAAGTTCTACAAAGTCATGTTTTATAAAGTTTTGATAATCTCGACGTTTACTTGGTCAAAATGTGTAACATCCCATCCCAATGACACAATATTGTCTGCTTTTGGCTCCCCCTCGAACCAGACTTCCCAGAAGGTCACCCATCCTGGTACTACTCCAGCAGAAGCACGCTTAACTGCGGAGTTCTGATGAGATCATGACCATCACGGCTTTAAAACGCGTTGTAGTCATTAAGGGTGTAGTATACATTTAAGTACATCCTCATTTCTATACCCAGGCGATGTGGAATGTCACAATTACCCCCTCTTAGGACCCAGCATCCCCGCTAGCGACCCTCATAAGATTAGTCCATTCTTGACATCCGTCCCAGCAAATGCCCGCTAGCAATCTTTATGGGCTTGTGCACGCTCCCCCCATCTCAGGCTGGGCAATGACTCTGATACCATTTGTAACATCCCACCCCAATGACATACAATATTGTCCGCTTTTGGCTCACCTCGAACCAGACTTTCCAGAAGGTCACCCATCCTGGTACTACTCCAGCAGAAGCACGCTTAACAGCGGAGTTCTGATAGGATCATGACCATCACGGCTTTAAAACGCGTTGTTGTCATTAAGGGTGTAGTATATATTTAAGTACATCCTCATCTCCGTACCCAGGCGGTGTGGGAGGTCACAAAATGGGCCACAAATAGAGGACTGCAGAGCTAGGTAGAAATGCTCGTTCACCCACTGCGTTCAAATGAGCTATCAAACGAGTTTGGAAAGAGTTGCTCGTTTGCAGTTTCGTTCAAACAAGATTGTAAATGAGCCGCCCCCAGTTTTGTTAAACTGACTTATTACGATGTTCCACTAGGTTTAGGGCTTTATTTACCATACATACATGTTTTATAGACCCAAGAACAGAGCTTTGTGTTATTTATCAATTTATCAATGAGAAATACTCAAAGGTTGGATTTTTTTTTTCCCCTTGAATCCTTGATAGACTTTAGATTTAGAGAAGAATTGTGAATTTTTTGTTGTTCGTTTCTATAACCCACGACATCATGCTGCATCAGTTGGTATTCGAGCCAAGGTAACTTTCCATGGCTCTAAGAGGACACAAAAAGAGTAACCGTTTTGTAGACTTGAGCGATGTGTACAAGCCCAATGAAATAGGACGTGAGGATCAATTGATGATTCGTTTGCAGCACATGGAAGAGCGAATTGCTGAGCGATTGGGGAGGCAGATGTGTGCCATCTTGAGTGGATTGGATCCCTCTAATATTCTACGGCATTCATCCTCAAGAAGAGGAAGCATTGGAAGAGGTAATTCTCTCAGATAGTATTGCAATTTTTGATGAAAGTGCTATATATCATGCGCTTGATGAAAGCCCTAAAAGTGAAGTCTTTGATTTTAATGTTGAGGAAATTGACTATGTTGATTTCCTTGGGGTAAATGATATTTTTTCAAATTCTTTTAAAAATGATTGTGATGAATCTTATACAGTGGAGGAGAATTTTATGTTTATAAGAGAAGAGATAATTGATCCCTTTTTGTATATTTTCATGGCATGTGAAGAGAAGAAGCTAAATAAGAAGCATGTAAAATTTGAATTTTTCAAGGTAATGGGCAAAGTTTTCAAGATGTTCATCACAGTCTTGAGGTGGTTAGGGGAGTGTTATTTTTCTTGGGATGTTACATTGTTATGCTCTTGAGGAAGAATGAATGGAGGGGATTAATTGGGCATCTGAAGGATTGCGACAAGCACCATCAGAATTCAAGGGCAAATGCTCTCCAACTTGGAAAGGACGATGTAAGGTGGAATTCATAACAGACCAACTTTAATAAAAATATCATATCTCGTGTTTCGGACATCGTCTTGAAGCAAGCTTGGTGTCATTGGAAATTTGATTCAAAGTTCTACAAAGTCATGTTTCATAAAGTGTTGATAATTTCAATGTTTACTAGGTCAAAACGGATCGCAAATAGAAGACTGTACAGTTGGGTAGAATTGCTCGTCAGCTACTGCGTTCAAATGAGCTATCAATAGAGTTTAGACAGAGTTACTTGTTTGCAGTTTTGTTTGAACGGAATTGCAAACAAGCCCCACCCAAATTTGTTAAACCAACTTATTACGATGTTCTACTAGGTTTAGGATTTTATTTACTATAAATACATCTTTTAGAGACCGATGAATAGAGCTTTGTTGTTATTTATCAATGAGAAATACTCAGAGGTTGGGTTTTATTTTATGTGTTTCCTTGAATCCTTAATAGATTCTAGGTTTTTAGAAGAATTGTGAATTATTTGTTATTTCTCTTTGAGACCCAGGACGTCACATTGCATCAGTAGCTATATAAAAGAATACTAAGTCTAAGGTACACTATCAATCTACCATGGCTGGGTATCGGTCATATCGGTCCGGTTAATGGGGTTACCGATTACCGACCGATAAGCCATCGGTTAATCGGTTCCTAACCAATTATCGACCGATAAGGAATTATGCCGAAAATTATCGGTTAAACCAGTCGATTAAACCGGTTTAACTGATTAAACTTGTTTCATTTACACGTTTCGTTTTAAAGTCGTGTCTCTGGCATATGAGAAGTTGTGGGGGAGGAAATGAAGCAGGCCAAAACGCAAGTCCAGGATGAGGAGGAAACCATCTGCCAGCACTGTGTGAGTAGCGTTGAAACTGAGGCAGAAGAATAAGATGAAAGTCAAGAAACCAGAAAGGGAAAGATGGGATATCAATTGTGGGTAGCAGGAAATGATGGTCCGGTTTCTAATGGTGGCCAAGATGCAGTGAATTGTCAGGTGTTTTTAGGGTTTAATTTGAGATCAACCTAGGATAAAATGGGAGTGGAAGAAGAAGGGTAGAAGCTGTGAGATTGGGGAAGTGAGTGTGCGTGCAAGAGGAGTTGTGGAAATATCTTGCATTAGGAGACACGTGTATGGCGATGGGTAGTTAGAAGAGATAGTTGGCAAGCATTCTCAACAATGCTTGGTAGCTATACAAAACGTTACAATTTTGAAGAGGAGCGGCCTTGTTTTGGGTTGTTAATAAAAAATAAAAAATTGATTTGCAATGGGTTGTTAGCAGTGGTTCACTGGGTTGTATATTATGAAAAATAAAAAATTGAGAATTACATTTATACCCCCTTATCGGTCATATTAGTTTTCCGATAACAAATTATTAACTGACCGATAACCGACCGATAAGCTTATCGGTATAAATTTTTTATCCGATTACCGACCGATAACTATCGGTTGCGGTTAATATCGGTTTGGTTAAATTCGGTAATCGGTCGATAATCGGTAACTGGTTAATTTGCTCACTCCTACAATCTACCCATCAACCATATGTCATGTTACCCTCACACAGTCACCATATTGACTTTAGCATCGAGTGTCCACCATTGGCTTCCACTGGCGAGTCAACCGTATCTTCTATTGTTATCTTTGTAGGTGTAGCAAGCTGAGCTTTGGTAGAGCAGTCAATTGTATCAATAGTTTGACGTCCTCTGGAGAAACGATAGACAGACGTTTCATTCCCAGACAAAAAAAGCCATGCTGCAAATCTAGTTGCAGGGAGTCAGGGCGAAGGCCTCAAGGACCCGCAATGACCAACGACTGGTCGGCGTTAAAAGAGGAGTTGCGGGCCCTCATCTCCCTGAACAGGGCCCATGTCTAGCGGTAGAATGATGAACCAACGACTGGTCGGCGTTAAAAGAGAAGTTGCGGGCCCTCAACCAGAACATGGCCCCAGTCTAGCAGTAGAATGATGAACTCAAGTAGTGCCTTGAAGGGTAGCCGCATGTCCCCTTCCAAGAAAATGGGTGGTAGTTGACAAACCTTTGGGAGGAAGAGGTCCCCCGCTCTTTTCCAAGTCTTTTCAACTTCATTTTGTCATATCTTCGTATGGTTGGTTACAGGGGTGAGATTGATGCAATGGGGATACCAAGGAGTTGTAGAATGCTGGTTTTGCAGAAACCATATGGAGAGCCGTGACCATTTATTCTTTGAGTGTAGTTTCTGTTATCGAATTTGGAGATTTTGTATGGCTAGATGCAGAGTAGATAATCCTTCTCTCATATGGGATAATATTGTTCAGATGGGATGCAGCAATTAGGGTAGCAAAATTCTAAAGTCCTTGCTTTGTTGTCTGGCTTTGGGGTCTGCTTGGTATCATATTTGGTGTACTAGAAATGAGATTCAGCATGCAGGACATCCGATCACTGAGGACCAGATTTTGAAAAAGATCTTGTGGGAAGTTCGAACTAGAGTAACTGGGAGAAGGAAGTTTCCTAAAACCAGGGAAAATCTTGTACTTTGTTCCTTATGGAACCTGCCTGCAGATATGCTTTGTGTTAGGAAATTAATCCTATTTCCCAAGACTCGTGAGATGCGAAAAATAAGAAGAATGCGGAATAACAAAGATAAGCAATCACACACGACACAAAGATTTAAGTGGTTCGGCTTAACAAGCCTACATCCACTGGCGGAGACGACCCGGAGAAAAATTCCACTATCAAAAGATGGAGTACAAAAATAGTAGAAAGAAAATCACTCAGATCCCAAAGCCCCAATACACCCAAATCTCACTATCACACAAGAAAGATTATTCCTAAAATAGAATACAAAAGACAGATGTACAAACTCTTCTTTTGCTGGAACAGATGGCGGCTGATCTCTATTTTCTTCTCTCACTCTGCAGCACCTTTTTCTTCTAATCACTTGTTTTTGGCTCCCCCAAAAACCACCAAGAAGAAAACACCCTTGCTGCCCTTGTACCTCCTTCTCTCAAATTCTCTCTTTTTTCTCCTCCCTTTGGTGCTTCACGTTTTTGGCACACACAAATTCACCTTGTGCTTTGTTCCTTATATAGAAGCTTAACTCTCCTTTTACATGTTGGTCTAGGACTTCTATTATAAGTCAAACAAGGAGTCCTATTACACATAGGAGAAGGACTCCAAAACCCACATGTAAAGGAGCAAACCAGTTGAACCAAAAAACCTCTCCTACTTGAAGAAGGAGACAAAATATTGGGTCCCACCATGACTTTTAATTCAAGTCATACTTAACAATCTCCACCTTGACTTGAATCCCATCAAGTCTACCAAAACGTGTCTCGTCCGATTGTCTCCGCCTCAGCCCCTAAGGTCCACAAGTGTCACTCAAGTCCAAGTGCCTCTTGAACTTGAGCATAGGACTTGGTTTAGACATAACACCATGCCTCCCTATCAGCCCCGTCGACCATACAGCTTTATCTGATGACTCTTTCTTCTTGTAGACCCATCTGTACCCTTTAGCCTTCTTTCTCTTGGGCAATTCTGCCGATTCCCAAGCTTTACCACTCCGTAGTGACTCCACCTCTTTCGGCATACCATCCTGAACAGACTATGGATCTCCACTACTAGCTGTCAGAGCAAAAGAAACCATATATCAAAACCATACCTCTTTGTTGCTTTTCGATCACGTTTCTCTTTACCTCTTGCTAAAGAATAAGACTCTTCCCGGTGCTATAAGTTTCTTGAAGATTCTCTGTCATCACATTCATCCGTGAGTGAACACTGTTCATTAAGCTCCACCTCCACGAATTGTTTCCCTTTCTGCACTGTACTTTCAGAAAGCTCATCTAAGTTAACAAACTCAGACTTCTTCGGTTCATGCTCTGTAACTTCAGGTTCTGCACTTGACCCATCCTTGTACATAGCACACTCAATAAAAGTCACATTCCGACTTCTAATGATCTTTCGATTTTGATCATCCCAAAATTGATAACCAAAGGCCTCATCTCCATATCCAATGAAGAAACACTTACTAGATTTACCATCTAGTTTTCTCATAGCATCAGACTCAACATGGACATACGAAGCACAACCAAAAACTTTCAGATGTGAAAGATTTACCTCTTTTCCACTCCAGACTTCTTCCGGTAGTCTATGGCTCAGGGGAACGGAAGACCCCCTATTTATCAAGTATGCAGCAGTGCTTACTGCATCAGCCCAGAAAGTCTTTGGTAACCCAGCATGCAACCTCATACTCCTAGCACGCTCATTAAGAGTTATGTTCATGCACTTAGCCACGCCATTCTGCTGCAGCATTCCTGGGATAGTTTTCTCCATTCTAATCCCATTCACTGCGCAAAACTGTTTAAACCCCCTGCCTTCGTATTCTCCTCCATTGTCTGATCTCAAACGCTTGAGCTTCAAGCCCGTTTCAGTCTCAACCATGGCCTTCCATTTCTTAAAAGTCTCAAATACATCAGATTTACTTTTCAAGAAATAAACCCATACCTTCCTACTTGAGTCATCAATAAACGTGATGTAATACCGCGAGCCTCCAAAAGATGTCACTGGTGCGGGACCCCACAAATCCGTGTGTACCAGCTCCAGCTTTCCAAGCTTAGGTGCTTTGCCAACTTCCGCGAAACTTACCTTCTTCTGCTTCCCTAGGATGCAGCCTTCACACAAATCAGACTCAACTGACTTTAACTCCGGTAGTTTCCCCTTTGACATAAGTACCTTCATCTCTTTCTCGCTCATGTGCCCAAGCCTTAGGTGCCATAGTTTTGAGTCAGCAGTCGTATCTACAACAGCATCTGTACCCTTGCTGTTCATGGTCATATAGAGAGTACCCGTCTTATGACCACGAGCCAAAATCCTAGCTCCCTTGCTGACCTTCCACTTTCCACCATGGAAATGAATTGAATGCCCTTCCTCATCAAGCTGTCCCACTGAAATCAGATTCTTCCTCAGCTCCGGAACATGCCTGACCTTCTGTAGCTTCCATACCGAGTCATTATGAACTCTAATGCGAACATCGCCTAAGCCCACAACATCCAGCGCCGCTCCGTCAGCCAAATACACCTTCCCGAAATCTCCACCAACATAGTTCTCGAGAATTTCACGGATCGCTGTCGTATGAAAAGATACTCCTGAGTCTAAGACCCAAGAATCAAGGGGACTATCAACAGAAAGAAGTAGGGCATCATATACTTCTTCTGTCACTACGTTTGCATAATCATTCTCAGTCTCCTTCCGCAGTTCCCTGCAATTCTTCTTATAGTGGCCAATCTTGCCACAGTTCCAACACTCAGGTTGTCGGTCGAATCTAAATTTGCTTCTCCCTTTTCTGGAATTTGATCTGCCTTGACCAGAGTTTCTATCTTGTCCTCTGCCCCGAGTCTCGAGGTTTAAAGCAGCACCAGAACAAGAGGCTTCACCCGCATCTCTTCTGCGAACCTCTTCACTGAGAATCAAATCTCTGACGTCTTCATAGCTCAGTTTACTCTTTCCTACAGAGTTACTCACAGCCATCCTCACTGCTTCCCAGCTATTTGGCAAAGATGCCAAGACGATCAACGCGCGAACCTCATCATCAAAATTAATTTCCACCGAGGATAATTGATTTGTGATGGTGTTGAACTCATTGAGATGATGTGCCACTGAAGCTCCTTCCGCCATCTTTAGGTTGAACAATTTCTTCATCAGATGCACCTTGTTGTTAGCCGATGGCTTCTCATACATGCTTGACAAAGCCTTCATTAGACCTGCTGCGGTCTTCTCCTTTACAACGTTGTGTGCAACTGATTTTGACAGTGATAACCTGATAACTGCTAGGGCTTTACGATCAAGCAGAGCCCACTCGCTATCATCCATGTCGTCAGGTTGTTCTTCCAAAAGAGGTTGATGAAGATCCTTCCCGTAAAGAATATCTTCAATCTGTACCTTCCAAAACCCAAAATCTTTGCCGTCGAATTTCTCGATTCCCATCTTTCCTTCTTCACCTGCCATCGCTCCCACTCGAACCAACAGCTCTGATACCAGTTGTTAGGAAATTAATCCTATTTCCCAAGACTCGTGAGATGCGAAAAATAAGAAGAATGCGGAATAACAAAGATAAGCAATCACACACGACACAAAGATTTAAGTGGTTCGGCTTAACAAGCCTACATCCACTGGCGGAGACGACCCGGAGAAAAATTCCACTATCAAAAGATGGAGTACAAAAATAGTAGAAAGAAAATCACTCAGATCCCAAAGCCCCAATACACCCAAATCTCACTATCACACAAGAGAGATTATTCCTAAAATAGAATACAAAAGACAGATGTACAAACTCTTCTTTTGCTGGAACAGATGGCGGCTGATCTCTATTTTCTTCTCTCACTCTGCAGTACCTTTTTCTTCTAATCACTTGTTTTTGGCTCCCCCAAAAACCACCAAGAAGAAAACACCCTTGCTGCCCTTGTACCTCCTTCTCTCAAATTCTCTCTTTTTTCTCCTCCCTTTGGTGCTTCACGTTTTTGGCACACACAAATTCACCTTGTGCTTTGGTTCCTTATATAGAAGCTTAACTCTCCTTTTACATGTTGGTCTAGGACTTCTATTATAAGTCAAACAAGGAGTCCTATTACACATAGGAGAAGGACTCCAAAACCCACATGTAAAGGAGCAAACCAGTTGAACCAAAAAACCTCTCCTACTTGAAGAAGGAGACAAAATATTGGGTCCCACCATGACTTTTAATTCAAGTCATACTTAACACTTTGTTGAGGAAAGCTACTGCAGTGGACTTTCTACTGGTCTGGTTTTTTAGTTCTTTTTTTTTTTTTTTTTTTTTTTTTTTTTTCTGAGTTGTTAGTGTTTGCTGTTATAGCAGCTGGTTGTTTTCTGCAGATTTTGCTGCAGTAGGTTTTGTTGCTTAGTATGGTATTCTGAAACTCGTTTTGGGTTGCTTGTTTTAGGCCTCTATGAGATTTTGTTTTTAGCCTTTTTGTTAGGCTTTGTAATGTGAGTCTTAGTACTCCTTTTGGCCTCGTTTAGTTAGCGGAATACTTAGTCCATTGAAAAATGATTAGCTACTACTAGGAATAGAAGAGTGTGGAATAGATTAGGTATTCCTATTCTTTTGTTTGGTTGTATAGCTGGAATACACTAACTAATCATATTCCTTCATTTGGTACGATGCAATATGTTGGTGAATGGAATCATATTGTGATCAAATTTCCTAAAATACCCTTATAATACAAATATAATTTATATTATTAAGGACTTTCATTTTTACTTTTATTTTTGAAACATAAACAACTTTACTAGAATTTTTTTTTTTTTTTTTTTTTTTTTAATTATGTTAGATATGTGGCCTTTTTTTTTCTTTTTTTTTTTTTTTTTATTATGCTACAAAATTATTTATAAAAAAAAAAAATATAGTTGGAGAAAACAGAATCAATCTCACTCTTGAAATAAAAAAAAAATAAAAAAAAAGTTGGAAAGTGTACAGCGAATCAAAAGAAAAAATATATATATATATATATTTGTATTTTACAAAAACCTTGCAAACTCAGTTTCTCCGTCAAAGAAATAAAAATAAATAAAATAAAATAAATAAAAAATTGAGAAACAGTACAAAGAAGAGAGACGGAGAAACAGAATCAAAACAGAAAAAAGGGGTACAAAAAAAAAAAAAAAAACAGAGAGAGAGAGAGAAGAAAATCAGAGAGAAACGGTAGAGAGAATCAAAAGAATAAAAAAAAAAAATTTGAGAAACGGTATAGAGAAGGATTATGACACATAGAAAAAAAAAACAAAATCGTTTGAACATGCAGAAAAACTGTACCAGAAGAATCAGAGAGAAAAGAAAAAGAGAGATAGAGAAAGAGAGAACAAAATATAGAGACGGAAAAAAGAGAAACAGAGAGATAGAGAAAGAGAGAGAGAACAAAATATAAAAGAATCAGGGAGAGAGAACGAAATTTGATCCCACAAGTAGGGTTTTTTTGTGGCAATTTACACAATTAATTTAATCCAACAGAAAATGATTAGCTAACCCACTTATTTTTAAGTGACTTAGCTAACCCTGTGTGTATGAAATTAGTAGTCCCATAGGAATAGACTATTCTCAGGAATAGAGTGTTACAAAACAAAGGACTAGCTATACCTAGTGTTAGCTAGTCCAATCCAAGAGTCTATTTTGCAAATCAAACAGGACCTTTGAGTTCAGGTTTATAAAGCTTCTTTTATATATATATATATATATATATAAGGATATTTTATGCCTTTTATCAGTATCTTAACATCATTTTATGTGTTTTATTTTCTTGACCATTTTAGTAACAAACCAAGTTTAAGATGTAAAAAAAATTCATGAATCATTACTAATAATTGCATTAATAAATATGGTAATTGTGCTAATAACCAACCAAATATCAACTGGTCAGCTTATAGCTCACAACTTCTTAATAAGGAGATTGACACCATTTTCAGGCTCTATAACCAACCTCATTGCCGGGGAATGCCTATATTTTGGTGACAAGGAGAATGAGAAGTTGGAGACAATTAAAGCTAAAAGAATTTTGAGCTCTACCATGGCAAAGTTCTGCCCCAAACACGTACGCGGACCAACTCCAAAAGGCATGTAGACATAAGGAAGCTTGCATGCACCACTAACCCCATTGGCAAACCTCTCAGGGTTAAACTCCTTGGCTTCAGGTCCCCAAATGTCAGGGTCTTGGTGCAAGGTTACCAACAAGATCCAAACATTGACACCTTTAGGCACCTGAATATCTCCGAATTTCATGTCTTTCATTGCCTCCCTCGACACTATTGGCACCGGAGGGTAAAGTCTCAATGATTCATGAATTACCATTGTCAACTGTCGATGATTAAAACGATTAGAATATAAATTGAATAATTAAATTCATTTTTTCATATTAGTTTAAACTTTTGGGTTAAATGTCAATGTCTTGAATTCACGTGTTGGGCATCGCTTACTATTTTCATCTTGCGAACCGTGTCAACATTAGGCATTTGACCTCCGCAAACTTGGAGCACCTCAGCACGAACTCTGGCTTGCCATTCAGGATTTGAGGCCAACAACATCAGTGTCCACGTTGCAGAGACAGCAGTAGTCTCGTACCCAGCTAAATATATGTTCTTGCAATTGTCTACAATGAATCTTTCTGTCTCTTCTTTGGAAAATCCACTGCTGGTGGCAGCTTCAAGAATCATATGTAACAAATCATAATTCCCTGATGTTGCTTCCTTTCTTTCCTTCGCAACGTCGAGAATCAAAGCGCGAACATGTTTTTCCAGCTTCCATGTTTCTCTATTACTCTTTGTTGGAAGATGTCTGATTGATTGCAACACAAGCAACCACTTTTTATCAAAAAACAACCTTTTTATGTGATGTTAGACATAAAGTGATTTTGGGTAGGGAAAAGATGAAACCTCATTCCAGGAATGCCATTGGATAAAATCTTGTTAGACATATGCTCTTGAAGTGCTCTAAGCTTTAAAAATATCTCCTCCCCTTCGGAATAGTTGCTCCCAAAACAGGCTCTTGAAATTACATCCCCGGAAAAGCTTCTCATATATTCATCAATGTGTACATCTGCAACCCCGCCCTCACTTTCTATCCTCCATGAGTTCACCAATGCCATCGAGGAATCTACCATTATCTTCATCATGCCCTACACAAGGTACAAAGGAGTCTTCTAAGATATTCTCGTAAACGAATTTTATAAAACAATTGTGATCTCTCCTACCTGAAAGTAGCTAAGTTCGATTTGAAGCGTACCTTAACCTTGTCGATGTATAGTTCAGGAGCAAGGATCTTCCTCTGGTGAGCCCATGTTGCTCCATTTGAAGTCAGGATCCCTTGACCAAGCAGAGGACCACGCTCTTTGGATTGATACGAAGGCTTTCCAAAGTCTAAGGAAGTGCATATGCTTATTTCCTTCACCACCTCAAGATCGTTCATGTGCAGTATTTGTATGTTGCCAAGGGAGAACATAAATGTTGAACCTGTATACATTATTATAAACAAACCATTCAGAATATTCAAAAATATATGAGATCTGAAGCAATTTATTACTTATTACCATATGATTTTCTCCATTCGTCGAAGAATGGAAAGATTGCAGAAGAGCAATTGTGGGTTATTACTTGCTCTCCTTTTTGTTGAGCCTTTGAGGGTGAGGATTTCATCTTCTTCATGTCACCAATATTTCCAAGCAAAAAAGAGGGTGGAGGGCCTCTGATCCCCTGTTTTCTCAGAATTGCTCGAAGCCTTTTTGGCTTCAATATTAGACCTTCACACATCTTCATGAGCGTGGTAACCAACCCAAGCAAGGCGATTGTGATGATGATCTTAGAAAGAAGCAATAGCTGCTCCATGGCTTTTAGTCTCTAGATCTCTTTTTGTTCCAAAACTGGCTTCTCTTCTTGATAAGCATTTTGGATTGCATGGTTCTGTATATAATGAAGCTTTGACTCTGTCGTACGTACCTTCTAGATATGTTATAATGTGTGGTTGTAATTTCTTTGTTTTTTTCAGGGTGGTGTAAAATGAAGATTAATCCATCCCTCCAAAATTACCCCCACAAACTTTAGCTTGTGCATCCTCTTTCTAAAATAGACTTGAGCTATAGTATCTCTTCAAATAAATAAATAATGAATAGAAAATTATTAAGCAGATTTTCTTAAAAAAAAAAAAAAATTTAAAAGAGAGAAAAAAGAAGATTAATACTATGGACCATTTTTTTTATCCTCTTTTTATCTTCCTTAAGCTGATATGGCTTTCAAAATTACATTTGAATCAAAATTCAAGTATGATTCATCTAAAATGTAATGGTAATTTTAAAAATTACAACAACTTTAAAAGGATAAAAAGAAAATAAAAAAAATTATCCCTACCATTACTTAAAAAAAAAAATACATAAGCTAAAGTTCTTGTCTAAAAAGTGTTTTATATAACAAGAAAACAAGTTGTTGGATAAGATTCGTTTACCCAATATTAGTTAAATATATACAATATAAAAGTTTTAAAACTTCTATTGATTAGATTAGACAACACACGTCGCCAAGGGCAGCTCAATACATCATCAAAGGCAAAATGCTCCACTAGATGTCAAACCAAAAAAAAAAAAAAAATAGACAACACGCTATCCTATTTGTATCAAAACTTGTCATTTGGGTTAGAATTTCTTAAAAGATATATATATTTTTTCCACTACAATGTTTTTTTGTTTTTCTTCACGCAATAACAAGACAATTGGGTATGAAGAGAAATTGCACTTTGAAACTTAATTGGAGAGAATGGTTCATAATTATTAAGACACTAGAAGATATTGTGCCACAATCCTCTCCTACACTCAAGACCACACCTGTCAAGGAGAACCCAACAAGGAAACATACAGCTGGAAGGAAATATCCAACTCAAGTTATTGCGCCAGAAGCTTCTAGTAATCATACAAGGAAACACACACAGCTGGAGATTCATGAGTTATAGCCACTAGTCAAATATACCTTCATAAGGAAAACATTAAAGACAAAACGCTCCAGCAATTAACATGACGCTCCTGTCATAAATTAGATTTTCAATCAGTAGAAATTTCCTTGTAAAAGTGTCTCTCGTGCTTGTATATAATTTACCACATACACTGGCTGTAAATCAACAAAGTGAGAAGATTATCTCCAAGAGAATTGTTTCTCTTTACATGGTATCAGAGCCCTTCTAGGACTCACGTCATTTTTTTTCTGATCCTCAAAATGTCTTCCTCCACCAATTCCACCAACGTCACTCCCTCTGTTACCCTTTCCCCTGCCTCTCTGTTTAACAATCTTCCTCATCGTGTCACTACCCAACTTACTCGTGAAAATTATATCACGTGGCAATGGCAGATGGTAACTTACCTCAAAGCCCAAAATGTCTATGGTTTTGTCGAAGGCACCATCCCTTCACCCACACAAACAATTCCTAACCCCACCCCATCTACGGATTCCCCTGATACAATTGTCAACCCAGATTTTCTCACTTGGCTCCAACAAGATCAAATGGTCCTAAGTACCATCTTGTCCACCCTCACTGAGAGTATTATCTCTCAAGTTATTGGTTATTCCACCTCAAGTGAAGTCTGGCATGCTCTTGAACGCATGTACTCTTCCCATTCACGGGCTCGGATCATGCAAGTTCACTATCAACTTGCTACACTCAAGAAAGGAGGCTCCTCCATTTCTGAATTTTTTCAGAAATTCAAGACTCTTGCTGATACTCTAGCTTCTGCTGGCCAGCCACTCAATGATTTTGAGATGGTTTCATTTTTACTTGTTGGTTTGGGCACTGAGTTTGACTCGTTTGTAACCTCTGTTACCACGCGTGTGGACCCCATGTCCATTGAAGACTTATATGGGCACCTTTTGACTCATGAAATGCGCCTAGAGCACAACTCCAGTGCTGTTGAATCTGTTTTTCCCTCAGCAAACGTGGCTACAGCACGTCCTTTGACCCATAAAAATAAGGGTGCATACCGTGGGCCATCCCCACCCTTTCGCCAGCATTCCACTCACAGATCCCATGGTTTCCGTGGGAGAGGCCGTGGCAGAGGGCCATCACACACATCAACTGGTCCTAATTCTCGACCAGTCTGCCAAGTTTGCAACAAACCTGGCCATACTACCCTTAGTTGTTACCACAGGTTTGATTATTCTTTTCAAAAGGATAACTCACCTAACATGCAAGCTTTTTCGGCAGCATCCTCTCAGAACAACAATGATATCAACTGGTATCCAGACACCGGGGCTACCAACCATGTCACATCGGAGCATGAAAATCTCAACCTTTATTCTGATAGCTACACCGGCACAGATCAATTGCATGTAGGCAATGGGCAAGGTCTGACTATAAGCAACACTGGTTCTTCCAAATTAATCTATCCTAATGCTTCATTTTTATTGACCAATCTTCTTCATGTCCCACAGATTAAAAAGAACCTTTTGTCAGTTTCTCAGTTCACTCGTGATAATAATGTCTATTTTGAATTTCACCCCTCCTTCTTTTGTGTTAAGGATTCACTCACGGGCAACACTCTGCTTCGCGGCCAGAGTAAAGATGGCCTCTACACGTTCCCCTCATGTTCTCCTCCACCTCGGTTAGCCTTCTTGGGTGAACGTGCTTCCATGGACCGCTGGCATTGTCGTCTAGGTCATCCCTCCCTCCGTATTGTTAGTCAAGTCGTTCGCGCTCATCACCTTGCAATTCTCAAGAATAAAGTCTCTGGTCTATGTGCTGCATGTCGAATGGGCAAAAGCCATGAGCTACCATTTCATCTTTCTCCATCTGTTTCAAATTATCCCTTGGATTTAATCTTTACCGATGTATGGGGACCTTCCCCTTATTATTCTAATAATCGCAATCGGTATTATGTGTGTTTTATTGATGATTACAGTAAATTTGTATGGTTGTTTTCTATTGCCGCTAAATCTGCTGTTACTTTTATATTCTTACAGTTCCAAACACATGTGGAAAAAATTTTTGAGCGTAAAATCAAAGCCATTCAATCAGACTGGGGTGGAGAATTTCGAGCTCTCAATCCCATTTTATCACGCCAAGGGATCTCTCATAGGATCTCTTGTCCTCACACTCATCAACAACAAGGTTCCGTGGAAAGAAAACACAGACACCTTGTCGAAACGGGTCTCTCCTTACTCGCAGCCGCTTCCATGCCACTCAAATTCTGGGATGACGTCTTCCTCACTGCAGCCTTTTTAATTAATCGTCTCCCTTCCTCAGTTACCCACAACAAATCGCCATTTGAATTACTATTCCACAAGGCTCCTGACTATAATTTCTTAAAGGTTTTTGGGTGTGCATGTTGGCCTCATTTGCGCCCTTACAACCAACACAAACTTGCCTTCCGATCTCAACTTTGTGTTTTTCTCGGGTATAGTTTTCAACATAAAGGTTACAGGTGTCTCCATGTTCCTTCAGGCCGCATTTATGTGTCCCGTAATGTTATTTTTGATGAAAATTATTTTCCTTTTCATACTAACTCTGTGATTGCAGCTTCTCCTAAGACTAATTCTGTGCCATTACCTTCCAACCTCACGGTACTACCAACTCCACTTGTCACAGATCTTCCATCTCCACAATCCTCTCCTCATGCACCTCAAGTTACACCTGGCCCACTACACCCTCCCTGCTCATCAAATTCAGAACCTGCTGCGTCACCTACTGCCCATGTGCTGCCGGTTCCCCATGTGCCTACTACTGCATCTAATTCCACTACTATGCCAGGTGCTGCTCACTCCATGCAAACAAGGTCCAAGAATCAAATCCATAAGCCACGTGCATTCACAGATGGGACCATTCCCTATCCTCCACCAAAGGCACTTCTCACCGCGATTGATGCTTCCTATGAGGAACCTACCTCATTCACAATTGCACACAAATCCCTGCACTGGAGGGAAGCCATGACATCTGAATTTAATGCTCTCCTTCAAAATGGGACATGGACGCTTGTTCCTCGAGAGCCCCACATGAACCTTGTTGGGTGCAAATGGATCTATAAAATCAAGCGAAAATCTGATGGCACTATCGATCGCCACAAAGCTCGACTAGTCGCCAAAGGATTTCACCAACAACCTGGGATTGATTATGATGATACTTTCAGTCCAGTGGTTAAACCCACAACCATTCGGACTGTCCTTTCTATTGCTGTCTCATCCAATTGGTATATAAAACAATTGGATGTAACAAATGCTTTTCTCCATGGATTTTTGCAGGAAGATGTATACATGGTTCAACCACAAGGATTTGTTCATCCCACTCTTCCAGATCACGTTTGTCACCTCAAAAAATCCCTCTATGGTCTTAAACAGGCTCCGCGAGCATGGTTCTCACGCCTTAGCTCTCGCCTACAGGAACTTGGTTTTGTGGGTTCACGGGCAGATACTTCGTTATTTCTTTTTGGTACCGGTGCTACCACTATTTTCATCCTCATCTACGTGGATGATATAATCATTACAGGTCCAAATACAGAACTCATAGCCCGTCTTATTGCTAAGCTCCAAGGTGATTTCCCAATCAAGGACCTGGGCACTCTTAATTACTTCTTAGGTGTGGAAGTAACCCCTGATGCACGTGGACTTTTTCTCTCTCAACGAAGGTACATTTTGGACCTCCTCAAGAAATCTAATATGCTATCTGCTAAGACAGTGACATCCCCTATGTCTTCTTCCAAGACATTGTCCCGCTTTGATGGCGAAGCATTTGAAGATCCCTCGTTATATCGGAGTATTGTTGGTTCCTTACAATATCTCTCACTCACTCGCCCAGACATCTCTTTTGCCGTCAATAAAGTTTGTCAATTTCTCCAACGGCCAACAATCCCACATTGGACTACTGTAAAGCGAATATTGAGGTATTTGAAACATACTTTGTTCTATGGGTTACTCATTCGCAAAAACTCAGTCTCACAATTACATGCTTACTCCGATGCCGATTGGGCTGGCTGCCCCGATGATCGCCGTTCTACTGGTGGCTATTGCATTTTTCTTGGGAGTAATCTTATATCTTGGAGCTCTCGTAAACAAGCCACTGTCTCACGCTCAAGCACCGAAGCCGAATACCGCTCACTTGCCAATACAACGGCTGAAATTCAGTGGCTCCAGTCCCTTCTCAAAGAACTTGGTATATTCCTATCTGCACCTCCCATCCTATGGTGTGACAATCTTGGCGCCACCTACCTAACAGCCAATCCCATGTTTCACGCCCGTACCAAACATATCGAAATAGATTTTCATTTCGTTCGTGATAAGGTTGCAGCAAAATCCTTGATGGTCCGATTTATTTCCACAAAAGATCAAAAAGCCGATATCTTTACCAAACCTTTGGTCTCTACACGCTTTGATGTTCTCCGTAGCAATCTCAGCATCACTGAAATTCCGCTTCAATTGAGGGGGCATATTAAGACACTAGAAGATATTGTGCCACAATCCTCTCCTACACTCAAGACCACACCTGTCAAGGAGAACCCAACAAGGAAACATACAGCTGGAAGGAAATATCCAGCTCAAGTTATTGCGCCAGAAGCTTCTAGTAATCATACAAGGAAACACACACAGCTGGAGATTCATGAGTTATAGCCACTAGTCAAATATACCTTCATAAGGAAAACATTAAAGACAAAACGCTCCAGCAATTAACATGACGCTCCTGTCATAAATTAGATTTTCAATCAGTAGAAATTTCCTTGTAAAAGTGTCTCTCGTGCTTGTATATAATGTACCACATACACTGGCTGTAAATCAACAAAGTGAGAAGATTATCTCCAAGAGAATTGTTTGTCTTTACAATAATTAAGCGAAACTCACAAAAAGTACTCCATCCGGGCAATTATTGACCGGAGGAGGACCCGTAATGCTTAAGAATTCATCCATTCTTGCTCCTTGGCAAATGTGGGACAAGCTCTTTTTTTTTTTCTTTTTTTTTTTGGGCTATGCAATTCTAAGAGAATTGGGTAAGGAAAAATGACACTAGCGGAACTGAACATAAACGAATGATTTATAATTACGCAGAATTTACAAAATTACTACATTTAAGCAATGATATGGTAAACCTTGGAATTAGAAAACCCTCTTAAGACATGAATTGGTAGATCTTTGAATTAGGTTTCCAACGCTATCAAACTGGTTCCAATCCAATGTCCGGAAACTTGATATATGATTTTTTTTTTTTTTTTTATTAAAGCTGGTTTAGTGTGAATTGCACCCTACACCAGATATGGAGCGGGAAAAGAGACCATTTATTTTTTTGTGTTTTTGTGTAGTTACAGTAAAAGAATTTAGTTGTCTATTACAGCTTTGTGATCTGGAAAATAATCATGTTTGCTGGGATTATGTCATGGCGTTGGGGATTCAGCAATATTGGAGAAACAAGGATTTTAAAGCCCATGTGTTCAGGTTGGCTCTTGGGGCTACACTGTATCACACTTGGCCTAATAGGAAGGATTGGCTTAGGTGCAGTAGTGCACCATGCGGCAGCCCAAAACGATCCAAAAATAATTTTTTTTAAAAGTAGTAATATAATATTTATTAAATATTAAAAAAATTAAAAGTATTAAAAAAAATAAAATAAAAATGAAAAGGGTGGCTCCTTGGCCAAAAATGAGATGACCGAACCACCCTAGTTTTGCCAAGGGAGTGGCTGGAGCCACCCCCATAGCCGGTCTGGGATTGACGAACCACCCCCATGGCCAAGGAGGTGGCTTGGCCACTCACAAAAGGCCAAAAGAAAAAAATACATAAAAAAAAAAAAAAAAAAAATTGGGTTTTGACCCTTTAAGGGTGGCCAGACCACCCTCAAAGGCCTGTGGGTGGTTTCGGCTACCACCCCCTAAAGGCCGAAAGCAAATATATATATATATATGAGTGATGATAAACATCACGCCAGGCGTGCACGAACAGTCATGCACGCTCGTGTAATTTTTTTTTTTTAATTAAAATATTAAAATATTATATTTTAATATTTTAAAATATTAAATCACCCAGGCGTGTATGACTGCGTGCAGTCATGCACGCTCGGCGTGATGTTTATCATCACTCTATATATATATGTTTGGGTTTTGGGGGTAGCCGGGGGTGGTCCGGCACCCCCAAAGGGCCAAAACCCAAACTTTTTTTAAATTTTTTTATAGATTTGGTTGAAGGAAATTCCTCCAACCCAGTTTGGAGGAAAACCTTGTCCATAGAAAATTATTAAGTAGATTTTCTTAATAAGGTAAAAAAAATAATAATAATAAAAAAAAAAATTAATAAAAAATTTGGCTCTAGGAGTGGTCCTTGAAGACGGTCAACCAGCTGGGGGGCTATAATGGAAGAAATGCAGCCCCTTTTGGCTTTGTTTGCGGCCCCTAAGGACAATCAATCTTATGGGGCTGCAATGGAGGAGATGCAACCCTCCTGGCTTTATGTGTGGCCCTTGAGGACGACCCAATGGTTGCAGAGGATACTGCCACCCACACGGAGTCCGTTCACACGGAAGTCTTAGAATCTTTTGAGGAAGATGGTGATACTGCCATGTCAGACTTGGCTTTGAGAGGTTCAGGAGGTACAGAGAAGAATCAAGTTCCCTATGGGGGTTTTTATCGAAAGCCGCTTCTCAAGTTCGGCCTAAATGTGGGGAGAGTTTTCCAGAAGCGGCTGCTCCCTAAATGTTTGAGAGCTCGCCTTCTCTTGGGGCAGACCCTGATGTTGAAGGTTTGCTTGGAGCCTTGGTTCATTTGTTGGGGCCAGCCTCAACTTTTGTTTCGGTGGACCCTGTGGCTCGTCGATTTTGTTCCTCTTTGGCGCAGGCTGCTTTGGATGCTATAACTATTTGTTATGGGATGGCCCTGGAGCATAGGGCTTCTGATGTTGCTAGTACTTCCCCTCAACCTACTGTGGTGGAGCTAGAGTTTAAATTGGAGGCCGCTTTGAAGGAAAATGCCCAGCTTTATAGAGAGAACAGTGAGTTACTGTTAGAGCTGGAGCGAAATCAATCCATGGAAGCCGTTTGCACAAAGTGTATCCGTCTTCAAGCCGCTTGTGATGAAGCGGAGGCTAGATCTATGGTCAGCCAAAATCAGGCGATTGCTTCTGAGAATTTGGTGGCTTTTTACTGTGACAGGGTTCGGGTGACCGAGGATTTAGCTTGGAATGCCCAGTCTGTAAGGTATGCTGCCAATGTGGCCTTGCGAAGTGCTGCAGCAGAAACTTAGGGGGGCTCGTGCAGCGTGGAGGCTAAGGCTGTAAAGAGGCCAATCGTTCCAAGCAGAAGGACTTGGAGGTTCGGCGGGTGAAAGAGGATGCCGCAGAGGAGCGAGACGGGTTTTTCGCTCGCTTGCACTTCCAGCACGGTCAAATCCTTGGTCTTAAAGAAGAGTTATGACGTGTTCCAGCAGCTAGTAGTAGTAGCTAGAGGGGCGTCTTCAGAAGTGGATTTAGGGTGTGCCAAATTTTTTTGTGTGGAGAGTATGGGCCAAGGAACCCTGAAGACATTAAACTTAGTGCTCATGAGAGGCACCCCATAGATTATCCTGTTATTTTTCTAGGAAAAAATGCAGTTTACCCCCATGAAGTTTTAGAGGTTTTTCAATTTTAACCCCAAAGTTCAAAAATTGGCAATCTACCCCCCTGAAGTTTCAAAAATTGGCAATTTAAATCTTCCGTTTAATTTTTCCGTTAAATTGGACGAAATTTTTTTAAAAAAAGCCTAAGCGCAATGATGTAATTTCATAGATTTCGGTCTATTTTGACGGAAAAATTAAACGGAAGGTTTAAATTGCCAATTTTTGAAACTTCAGGGGGGAAGATTGCTAATTTTTGAACTTTGAGGTTAAAATTGAAAAACCCCTGAAACTTCAGGGGGGTAAACTGCATTTTCCCCATTTTTCTATTTGTTTTTCAATTTATTTTTATGTTGATCTTTAGTTTTGTTTTAGTGTTTTATTTTGCAGGGACAAGTGTGCATCAATTCAAGTTTGGGGGTGTGATATGAGCCACGCTATACCAGACAGTTTCGTCCATTTCCTGGGTAAATTCTTTCCATGTTATAAACACATTGGAGACAATGTGTAATTTAAGTTTGGGGGTATAGGAGACACTTTACACACACTTTGTCCCTGTTTTATTTTGTTTTTATTTTTGTTGTTTGTTAATATATATATATATATGTTCATGTTTGTCTTAAGATTTCTATTGATCTGAAAGAATTGTGATTTGATTTCATTGGTGAGCTTAAAATTTTGAACACATGATTTGATGATAGAATTTTTCTGTTTGGTTACTTGCTCTAGGCAGCTAAGAAGTCATATGTTTGATATGATCTTACACAAGCACATTAGCACATAATTTGTGGGGCATGACATGAAAGTCTGATGTGTGTGTTTCTATGTCTTGGGTGAGAATGGATGATTTATTGGATGGATACTTTGGCATATATATATATATGTGTGTGTGTGTGTGTGTGTGTGTGTGTGTGTGATAAAAAAAAAAAAAAAAAAGATCATTGATAAGCTTTTCACTAAGTAACATGACCTCTTGCCTCATCAAGCATTGATTGTTCACGTCAAAAGGTGAACAATTTTGATTTGGTTAATGTCATGGTTACTTTGGTTTCGTAACCTTTTTAAATCGAGTTAGTAAGTCCTTAGGGGTGTTTTACACCTAATGCGCTAAAACCACTTGGTTTGAGAGTCATTAACTCAACACTTGTTACATGGGTCAATTAGAAAGCTTAAGGGAACCAAACATTGCACAGCCTGACTAAGAAGAAAAAGAGAAAAAGAAAAAGAAAAAATATGCCATAGTTATTCATTCTAATAGGGATTTCTGTGAACTTTGAGATATTGAGACATTGCACATTAGAAATAATTGGAAGCTTCATATTTATGTGCTAGTTCACTTTACACTGTTTGGAACTTGTGATGCCTTAGCATGTCTTTTGTAAGTGGTTAACTTTAGAATTGCAATTCATTGAGAAGATGGAGTTTATTTTTGTAAGCTTGCTAATGAATAAAAACCATGATTTTGAGTGATATCTTAATTTTGGATAACATAATTTGTGCATAATGTTTGTGGGTAACATTTTTGAAAAATCCTCACTAGACTTCACTCGTCCTCTAGGGAATTCCTAATGGTTTAAAAGGCTTATTGCATATGCTAAATGCAATCGTACATCACACAAAAGACGGATTTATCTTTTTAATTTTCATTTTGTTTTTAGTTTCATATTGCTAAGGGACTTGTAATATGTAAGTTTGGAGGTGTGATAAGTGCTAAAATATTTATATTTTAGCCCTTAAACTTATATGTGTTAATTCCTTAGTTTTGTTAGTTTATGCTATTTTAGTTATTTTATGTGTTTTTGTAGACTTTTGGAAGAAAATGAAGCAAATCTGGAAGTATCGGGCTTAAAAGGAAAAGTTGGGAAAAGCTAGAAGCTCTGATAGTGCAATCAATTGCACTAGAATTACGCTCGAGTGCACTTCCAAAGAGGACCAAGCAGCGAGACAAGATGTGCGCACGTGCGCATAAGGAGAAGACTCGATCGCAAACTTGTGATCGAGCACACACGGGCCTGGATTGAGCGCACCCGTGTGTGATGGGCAAGTTAGCCGCAGCCCTATTCTGGAAAGTTTCTTTTTTTAGGGTTTTGAAGTCTTGTGCAAACTATGACTAAAAGTCTAGAATTTTAGGGTTTCTAAAGTATTTCTAGGTCTTATAAATAGACCTTTAAGTCTTTAGAATAGGGACATAATTTTCATAGAGAAGAATTTGAGCTCTTCAAGTTCAATTTTCGGGTTTATTCTTTTTCTTTCTTATTTTATTTTACGGAAAACTTCACTTACCCCCCAAAAACTTTCGCGCTTTTTGCAGACACCCCTCCATTGTTCAAAATCTCTCACTTTGGTGTATCCAATTTTTATTTCATTTCACTTTTCCCCTTCCGTTAGGATTTTCTGTGAAATCCTAATGGAGCCCTTCGCACGTGCCGCGCATGTGGGAATTTTTTTTTAAAATGCCTATTTTACCCCTAAACCCATTTGGACAGGCCACGTGTCTTTCTTCTTTGCTTCTTCGTTTAGTTTTCTACCACCATTTCCCTCCTCTGCTTCAGCTATAACTTGCTCTTCCTGTTTTGCTTGTGAATCTGTATGGGCTTTTTGAAGTGGTATTTTTGTGACAAAAAATATCAATTATAAAAATGACCACTCGCAATAGGACGAATCTTTGTAGGATACGGTTATAGAGAGGGTGTCGAACCTCAAGGACTGCAGGAGTTTTGTTATCCAAATTTGAAAGATCAAAATTAACTTAATTCAAAAGAGAATTGATTTGATTTTCTTTAAAACTAAAGTGCATGAAAATAAAAGAGATTTAAAATAAGAGAGAGAGTGTAGGGTATTGACTTCACCTCTATCCGCACAACAATGGCTAATCATAATTAATCCCAAAAATTCATTCTGTGCATGTTATAAATAAATAAGAAATTACCTTATTAAAGAATAAGCATAATCTATCTTTGGTTAGCATGGATCGTCCACTTAACCACTAAGATGCGGTACGACCCATCTTCCCTATGTATAAATTATCAAATTCTTTAACAGGATACATACAATCAATGAATAAGTGTAACCCATCTTCAGTTGGCAGAGACTGTCTACCTAAATTACACTAAACTAGGGTGTAGTACAATCTGTCTTCCCTAGGCATGGCCTATCAAATCCCAATGGTCATATGTCAATTAACCCCATTGTATAACCATCATCCTCATAATCACAAAAAACAAGAATGATTTGATTTCAATAAAAGTAAAATACTTTCTAAGACAAAAGAAGAATTTCACAAATATTAATTTTGAAATTTAAGAACAATTGCATTTGATAATTAAGAACATAATCAGAAGGTAGCAATTGTCATAGTTATACAATCAACATGCATAAATTGAAAATCTAGAAATTAAATACAATCAAACTATTGTGCTTGGATAGGGTTACATTAATACCCCACGAAGAGGTTTAGCCGTTCATGATCTTCTAAGCTCCAAAGACGAATTTCTAATTTCTAGCTCTAAGAAGTGGTGTCTTTTTCTCAATGCTTAGAGGCCTATTTATAAGGATTAGGAGAACCCTAGAAGCCCTAAGAATCCCAGAAAAATTGTAATTCAGTCTCCCAATTGGATTGGGAGACCTAGAAAAACTTTCCTCCGGACTCATTTTTGTCTCTGCTGCCCGTGTGCGCTCAAGCCCACTATAGCTACAGCAATGTGCTACAGTAACTCCGCTACAGTAAATTGCTGCCGTACGCTACAGTGAATTCGCTACAGTACTTACAGTACTTGAAATGCATTTTGAGCCCAAAATCAATGATTTTCTTGTCTCTTTATTAAACACCTGAAAACATAAAAATAAAACAAAATCAAACAAATAACAATACTAAGGAATTAACATATGCAAATTAAGGGGCTTGAATGTGCAACATTTGACGCTTATCACACCCCCAAACTTACATATTGCTAGTCCCTTAGCAATACAAAATAGAAAATAAACTGAAAAACAAAAAGATAAATCTATATTTCATGGGATGTACGATTGTATTTAGCGTATGCAACAAGCCTTTTAAACCCCTAGGCATTCCCTAGAGGACGAGTGAAGTCTCGTGAGGGTTTTCCAGGAATGATACTCACAAACATTGTCATCATTATGTCATTCAAAAGGATAATGCATCACAAAAATAATGGTTCTCATTCATTAGCAAGCTTAAAATTATAAACTCTAATCTTCAAAATTCCAAGGAATTTACAAGTCAAATCACTTACAAATGGCAGATTGAGATACAGAAATTTCAATTAGTGCAAAGTGAACTAACACATAATCATGAGGCTTCAAAATAATTCCAATATGAATGAATCAACATCTCAAAATTCATTGGACTTCATATCAAATGAAACAACCAAGGCATACATTTTTTTTTGTGTGTGTGTGTGTGTAGGCTTTGCAATGCTTAGCTCCTTTAAGCTTTCTAGTTGACCCATGTATCGAGTGTTAGGTCAATGACTCCCAAACCAAATGACTTTAGGGCATTAGGTGTAAAGACACCCCTAAGAATTTACTAACTCGAGTCAAAAAGGCTACGAAGCTAAGCTAGCCATTTTATTAATCAACCAAAAAATTTCACTTTTTGATGCGAACACTCACTGCTTAATGAGGAAAGAGGTCCGATTACTCAGCAAAAAATTCAAACTTGATTTATTTTTATTTTCTTTGTTTTATAGCATGCCAAAGCTATTCACCCAATATGTCACCCAACATAATTCAAGATATTGAAAACAAACATAATTGGTCTCAAAATTCATACCTCACAGATATGTGCTAGTGTGCTCAAGATAGATTTAAATTGAAACAAAAAGCATCTCATGTTGCCAAAAGTAAGTAACAAGACTTAAAATCCCTAAGTCATATGATTATGTGTTCATAACTTTAAGCCTATCAATGAAATTTAAACCAGAATCAAAGCTCAACCATATGCTTAAGAATGACATAACAACAAAAATGGACCATGTTTTATTTTTCCATACCTCCAAACTTGAATCATATATTGTCCCCAATGTATGTATAGAACTAAAAAATAAGATCAAGAGTATAGGAATACCTGAATGAGTAGATGGGGGCACATCATACCCCCAAACTTGAATGCAAAAACACATCCTAAAAAAGGTGATACTCCAGCCAAATACCAATCAAGTGCATACATTGTTGTAAAAATATAGTCAAATAATGAAGCAACAATGGATAAAATGAACCTGGATGGAGATCATGTACCCTTGTGGAATGAGGAGTCAAGGGCACAGGGCCTACGCTTGATCCTATGAAGTATTTCTCAATGTAAGTCCAAGTCCTAAAGGATCTTACCTCGATCCTTCAGAAGTCTAAGCAAGCTCTTTCATCCCTTCTTCTTTATGATCATGTAGCACACCACAAGGAATAGTATTCCTCTTAACATCCCGAAACTGCTTCTCCCAGCTAATAGGTCTCGATGCTCCCCATGATAATGTTCAGGGTGTTTGTCCCGAACTAGTTTCATGTCAACCTCTTGTTTCTATAGGAGTTCTCAAAAATGGGGTAGCCAGAGAATTTGCCAAAAAAAATTTCCACCCTAATGAAATCCACTTCAGCAACCTCTGAATGAAATATGTCCCCTGTGGGGTTGTCATTAGGTGGTGGAGTACTTAAAGTGAGAGGCATAGGCTCCGGTGGATTGCTCCATGATGGAACTTTAGATAGAGGATCAGGAGGTGAGTCTTCAACAGTTTATCCAATGTCATCTAAGAAGAAACATGCATTCTAATCGGGCGCATTCTGGAAGGTATTGAAGATATTCAATCTGATCTTCATATTCCCAAAAGAGATCTTCATTACTCCGGTCCAGCAATTGATGCATGCATTGGCTGTGGCGAGGGAAGGACGCACTAGAATCTGCTTCTCTAGATTTCCTCTTGAGATTTCACCGTTTGATTTATCTCGCCCGTCAGCTCACTCATCATTTTTAGCATCCAGTCCTCAAAATTAGAATCTGAGGGAGGTGGTGCGGCCTGGTATTGTTGCTGTGGAGGTCGGTAAGTGGAATGAGGTTGGTAGGGCTGCCTGTTGGATTGAGCTTAATTGTGTGGCCCTGGGGCTGAGTTGTCTGAATTTGGATTCTTCCATGAGAAATTTGGATGATTTCTCCACTCGAGGTTGTAGGAAATTGACTACGGACCATTACCCTGTCTGGAGAAAGTTGCATTAACCTACTCATTAGCAATATTAGTATAATTTCCAGTAACAGGACAGTTATTTACATAATGTATAGGATTAGAATAGAATGAGCATGATTCAGGTAGTATGTGCGTGTGAGCAGCATTAGGAGCAAAACCAACAGTCACCCATTGGTCTAGCTTCTTGGTGATAACCTCAACTACTTGGTTGGCCATGTTTGGGGAATGGCCTGCTTCATACAAACATTCATGTTAAACATTCGCTTTTTAACATGAATGTTTCTCCACATGATGCATCCACCATTTTTCTATTGGACTCGGTCAGGCCATCATAGAAACACTGCACTAGCTGCCATTGCGGGACAACGTGGTTTGGACATGATCTAAGCAAGCTCTGCAGTCTATCCCAAGTCTCATGGAAATCTTCTCCCTCATATTGGGAGAAGGTAGTGATAGCTCTCCTAGTGTCATTGGTCATTCCTATGGGAAAATACTTCTTAAGAAATTCTTGTTGCAATTGTACCCAAGAAGTGATAGAATTGGGTGTTAAGGACTGGAACCAATGTTTGGCTTTTTCCTTGAGGGAGAAAGGAAAAAGACGCATCCTTAGGACATCCTCAGTGAATCCATTCATTTTAGTGGTATCACAAATTGCTTCGAAATCACTAAGGAAGTCATAAGGATTTTCAGTGCTAAGCCTTAGGAAAGAAGGTAAACTTCGTATAGTGCTGGGCTTAATTTCATAATGGGTTGCCGTAATTTTCGGCAGCCGGAGACATGTGGGAGTAGTGTAAGTGGTAGGAAGATAAGGATCTTGCAAAGCTACGTGGTTACCGTCTCTCACGGTCTCAGTGCAACGCACTTCTAGCAAATTAGGGGTCCGTTGGGATCTAATTTGTCTAAGAGTGCGTTCAATTTCAAGGTCGCAAGAAATTAATGGAAAAGACAAAGAACGGCGACCGAGCATAAACAAAACAGAAAGAAAAGAAAAACTAAGGTAAACAGAAAAGTAAAGCTCACAAATGGCCCTTAGATGCGCTTGGATTTTGGATGGAGGCTGCTGCTGGTACACTTGATCGCACGACAGAGTACGCTCAAGCATACTACCGTCGATGGGTGCGAGCGTAGGCGTGGAGGGATCGAGCGCAGAAGGTGGAGTGCGTATGTGCGCTCGATCGCATGCGGGCTGCGCTCGATCGCAGTCACAGAAATTGGTAGTTACGGACCTGTTTGAGAATTCTAAAAAAGGATAAAAATAAAAATAAAACACAAAAACAAAATTATAGTTAGCAACGGAAAACAAGAAATTAGATTATTAAGCTAAAATTAATCCTTAAAATTTGACAATAAAACTGTTCAGCAGTCCCTGGCAACGACGCCAAAAATTGATGTGGTATTTTTGTGACAAAAAATATCAATTATAAAAATAACCACTCGCAATAGGATGAATCTTTGTAGGATACGGTTATAGAGAGGGTGTTGAACCTTAAGGACTGCAGGGGTTTTGTTATCAAAATTTGAAAGATCAAAATTAACTTAATTAAAAAGAGAATTGATTTGATTTTCTTTAAAACTAAAGTGCATGAAAATAAAAGAGATTTAAAATAAGAGAGATTGTAGGGTATTAACTTCACCTCTATCCGCACAACAATGGCTAATCATAATTAATCCCAGAAATTCATTATATACATGTTATAAATAAACAAGAAATTACCTTATTAAAGAATAAGCATAATCTATGTTTGGTTGGCACGGATCGTCCACTTCACCACTAAGATGTGGTACGACTCGTCTTCCCTATGTATAAATTATCAAATTCTTTAACAGGATACATACAATCAATGAATAAGTGTAACCCATCTTCGGTTGGCACAGACTGTTTACCTAAACTACACTAAACTAGGGTGTAGTACAATCTGTCTTCCCTAGGCATGGCCTATCAAATCTCAATGATCATATGTCAATTAAACCTATTGCATAGCCATCATCCTCATAATCACAGAAAACAAGAATGATTTGATTTCAATAAAAGTGAAATACTTTCTAAGACAAGAGAAGAATTTCACAAATATTGATTTTGCAATTTAAGAACAATTGCATTTAATAATTAAGAACATAGTCAAAAGGTAGCAATTCTCATAGTTATACAATCAACATGCATAAATTGAAAATCGAAAAATTAAATACAATCAAACCATTGTGCTTGGATAGGGTTACATTAACACCCCACGAAGGGGTTTAGCCATTCATGATCTTCTAAGCTCCAAAGATGAATTTCTAATTTCTATTTCTAGGAAGCGGTGTCTTTTTCTCAACGCTTAGAGGCCTATTTATAAGGATTAGGAGAACCCTAAAAGCCCTAAGAATCCCAGAAAAATCATAATTCAGTCTCCCAGTTGGATTGGGAGACCTAGAAAAACTTTCCTTCAGACTCATTTTTGTCTCTACCGCCCATGTGCGCTCAAGCGCACTGTGGCTACAGTAACTCCGCTACAGTATATTGCTACAGTGAATTTGCTATAGTGATGCTACAGTACTTGAAATGCATTTTGAGCCCAAAATCGATGATTTTCTTGTATCTTTATTAAACACCTGAAAACATAAAAACAAAACAAAATCAAACAAATAACAATGCTAAGGAATTAACATATGCAAATTAAGGGGCTTGAATGTGCAACATTTGACGCTTATCACTTTCCCTTATGGCATTGATTTGTTTGTTTAAGCAGAAAAGTTAATTTGCTTTTCTGATTAATTTTCCTTCCTGGGATTCTCTTCTTTCTTCAGGGTTTATTTTGGAATTTGATTTTTTGGGAGTTCGTGTGCTGATCCTTTCACGTTTTTGTTGATCATATCTTGCGGCTTGAATAGAAAATTCTCTTCCAGTTTTTGGAGCTTCGAATTCCTCAATCTGGTTTCTTTTTAGAGCCAAAAAAAACACTAGTCTTTTTGGGTTATGAAAAGAGGAAAAGCTGAAAAAAAACACACTAGCAATTGTAAAGAAACAGGGAAATAGAAACATGGAAAAGAGGAAGATGAAAAGGGTGTCCCAATCGAATCAATTTTGTTTGTCTTTTTAATCTCTTCCATGCACAGCAGCCCCCGTCTTGTCCCTCTCCATAATATCACAGCCTCAAATTTCCTTTCAACACCTTTAGCATAGCAGAGAGACTAAAAGAGCTTGAGACATGGTGAAAAAATTGTGGCTGGGTGGAGAAGAGCCTTGTGCACATCCATCCCCAAAGATAGAGAAACAAACAAAGTGTTATCATCAGAGAAGTATTGCGAGAATAGTAGCATTGTTTAGAGCCCAAAAATCACCTCCAAGTTTAGGTTTTTCTCCAACCCATCTATGCCTCGCTTGCAGTCTCAACCGGTCTCTAGCCCAGCCTCCGGTGCCGGACCTTAACCACCACTGCCTCACCCACTTCTTTGTTGCCGAACCGCCCAAAACTCCAATGCAAAACCTCAACCACCCCAAAGAAAAACAGCAGCTCCAGATTGTTCTGGCAAGACCTCAAACTTTCCCTTCTACAGCCCAAGTCCCCTGCCCAGTCTTTTCAAGAACTCTCCCGCCAACTCGAGCATGAGTTCGACTCAAGCGTGAACCCAAGTGCCAAAATCGAAGGTCTGTTTTTTTTGTGACTTTCCTTTTCTTTCAAAGGATGAAATGGTGAAGAAGAGGGTTTTTATCGAAGAAGCAAAGAAGAAAGACACGTGGTATGGGTTCAAGGGTAAAATGGGCATTTCATTAAAAATTTCCCACATGCGTGGCACATGCGAAGGGCTCCGTTAGGATTTCACAGAAAATCCTAAAGGAAGGGGGTAAGTGGAAGGAAATTCAAGTTTGCTACACCAAAGTGAGAGATTTTGAACAATAGAAGGGTGTCTGCAAAAAGTACGTAAGTTCATGGGGGGTAAGTGAAGTTTCCCATTTATTTTATGAAGATGTTTAACATAAAAAAACATGTGTAACTAAACTACTTCAAATCCTAACGGAATGGGGTAAGTGGAAGGAAATTCAAGTTTGATACACCAAAGTGAGAGATTTTGAAAAATTGAAGGGTGTCTGCAAAAAGTGCATAAGTTCATGGGGGTAAGTGAAGTTTCCCCATTATTTTATGAAGATGTTTAACATAAAAAACATGTGTAACTAAACTACTTAGTAGGGCTAGATTGAAGCCCTAGTTATGTTTATTTAATATTTCAATATTAGTGCCTTTGTGATAATCATATTGTGATGCTTAACTTGATTAATTCATGTTTTTATTGAATTCCTTATATGTGTTTGCTTGATCAACATATGCATATGATATGAATTAGTTAATTAAAATAATTTGGATGACCAAGTCCTGTGTTTAATAAGAGTAACAAAATAATACCATACCAGGTTCTTGAGTTAATCAACATGAAAAACCGAGAGTATACACCCACGCCTTAGGTTCCATGTGTTTATCGATTTCCATATATTTATGCTTTCTTAAAGAACAACTTAGTATGCACCTATATTAAATCCTTTAAGAAAAAAAATAATTAGAGTATACACTCATGCCTAACTCGTTAATTAGGAAAATCTATAGCTTAAAGAGTATACACACATGCCCTTAGGTTGGTAAACATTAAGTATTCATAATATGATTAAAGCATTGGCATGTTGTTATATTATGTAAGCATGATTAGTGGTGAATATCAAAGCTCTACTTTTTATCATTATCAACTCAAAATCAATCTTTTATCTTGTTTTGTTTATTAGATTTTAATTTTAATCAAAATTTACCAATCATCGTGGAAATGATCTTGTACTTGCACTCTATGTTACTGCTTTGAATTTGTGCACTTGTGAGTTTAAACGTATATTTATTTGCATATTAATTTAGGTAGATATATACACAACAGAAGGCGAGGGGGAGACAAGGGAGCGTTTGAGGAGAGAAGCATCAGATGGTGGGCGGCGGCACTGTTGGTCGTTGTCCTATGGTGGCGTCTCCGGATCTGGCTTCCGGTGTAGGTGGGGGAGAGAGATGCGTTAGTGGTTTTGGGAGAGGAATTTTTTCCTAAGGGCTGAAGGGGAGAGAGGGCTGAAGGGAGAGAGAAAGAGGGAGACAATGTTTTTGGGGCTTTTTTTCAATTGATTTTTTTTTTCTTTTCAAAAATGGCATTTTAGTAACTTAACCTCAACAAAGCAATGTCGTTTTGAATTTTTCATCCATTTTGACAGTAATGACTAACGAAGTGGCCAAATTGTAACTGATTAGTAATTTGAGACTACTTTATTATATTTTGAACATTCGAGGACTAAATTGAAAATGATCGGTAGTTTGGGAGCCCTTTTTTATTTTTCCCTAATATTAATGTAAGATCATATCTTTACTATATAAAAAGTGTAAATGTGGCTTGAATAGTGATTTTTCTTTGACAATTGAATTTTATGATTTTGCCCTTTTTAATCATCTGTAAGTGTTAAGAATTGATATGGGTGTTTTTGTCTTTCAAATAATTTAATTACTGTTTTGCCTTCCTAACTTGTAAAGAGTGGAAGATGATTTTTTTTTTTTTTTTTTTTTTTTTTTTTTTTGGGTGTTTTCGGTCTTTTCATTTGCACTATGTAATTGACGATGGTACCCATGCTTAGCTTCACGTGGACAACTTTTCAGAGTAGCTTTTTAATTGTTTCGCTTCTACCGGCTTTTCAGCCGTTTCGCTTCTACCTCCTTCCACTAAAATAGAGTCTTGCGTGTTGCTGAAAGCAAGATTTGCTCTGTTTTTTCTTCAATTTCATCTCTCAGACCAAATCATGTCCAACTCAAGATTTTCTTCGATATTTTTGCCAGAAATTCACCAACTCTTCAGAGTGATGCGAAGATATGATCTACCAACTCTATGGATATGATTTTTGCACAAAAACAGAGATCTCATCTACTTTTGTATTATATTTTAGAAAATGATATAGACACAATTTAAATCAAATTTTAACTTAATTTTTCTCTTTTGAGTTTTTTTTTTTTTTAAAAAAAGAAAGTCTGTGAGGAGAGAGAGAGCCTTAAACAAGAGAGAGAAATTTAGTTTATAAATTAGACTAAAATTAAGTTTAAATTGTAATTATATCGCACTTTTTATACTTGTTTATTAGGCGACTTGACTTTCTCATCAAGCCACACTGTAGACCCATATCTTTTTGACCTTTTTTTTTTTTTTTTTTTTAACAAAAGTAGATTCTTGTCTTTCTCTCCTGACAGCAACTTCAGCCTTTCTTCTTCCTTTTACGTGTTTTTCGCACGAAGGTGTCTTCAATTTCTACAAAAGTTGTTGAACTACTAATGGCTTCTTGTCTTTCTCTCCCTGACAGCAACTTCAGCCTTTCTTCTTCCTTTTACGTGTTTTTCGCACACCACACTAAAAAGACGAAGGTGTCTTCAATTTTAACAGTCGAGCTACTTTAGAACATTTTTCTTCACGGTACGCTTTCATTTGGGTCGTCAACACGTCGCACAATAATTCCATATGGTGCGCTTTCTTCTAAGTCTTTAACACATCGGGTAATAATTCGATATGTTCAAAAGGACTAATTGAGCTCTAATCTAGAATTTCTGATTTGAGGGAGCATCCTTTGTACTTTGTGTAGGAGTTTATTTATAGACTTGAGAATTTCTGATCTGAGTGAACATCTTTTATACCTTGTATATGGGCCTATTTATAAGCTTGAGAGTTGAAGTAGACTTGAACCAATTCTCTCTGTTCAAGTTGGTTTAGAAGTCCAGAGTTGAGATAGAGCTCAACAGCTCTCATGTAGAGACAAACCTAAATGATTATCTTATAGAGATAATCTTGAATAGTTATCTTGTAAAGATAAGTTAAGATTCTTGGAGCTTGAGTTGGAATTGAGCTCCTATTCTCCTGTAGACTTTGAATATGACTTCTTTACTCCAATATAGTCCCAATTGGAATATATCTTCTATTAATTAAATCGCCCTTACTTTATTTAATTAATATCTTCATGGGCTTATCCTTGGCATTGGGCCCAGAATTTGGTGGTGTGAGAAAACGTGTTTAATAACTTGTATTCTATACGTGTATAGTTAGTTATTTTTGAAAATTTTGTAACGACCTGTATTCCTAGAATTAGGCTAATTTGGTTAGTATCCTATTCTATTAGAATATCCCATAAATCATGGAATCTTAAATTACCTAGTCAGTTTTCCTTTTCTGCTGCTAAGGTTGATGTATATAGCTAACATTTTGTGTGTTATTCAAATTAATGAAGAAAATTCTTCCACGGAGTGTTTCTCAGTTTGTGTCATGGTATTAGAGCTTTAGGCTCTTTTCTGGAATTAAAAACCTCGTCACACAGTCCTTCATTGCCGAGACCAAACTACTACTTCTTTGTACTCTATTTTACCCTATTTTTTAGTTCAAAAACATAGTATTTTTGCACTTTTTATGTTTAGCCTTCATTGTTGAAATTTCTCAGAGCAGTTTCTGTTCTTAGTTCTACCTTTACTAGCCTTCATTGCTGGTGGTTTCCGTTTCGAGTGATCAGCCTTAATCGCCAAGAGATCATTGTTCATGAAGAATGTTAGAGGCTGCAAAGACGACCATTACATCACAATCGGAGGAGATTGTTCGATCCCAACAACCTGGGGAATTGCAAAATATCGAGGCAGCATATAGGCTCAATGCAAAAAACTACCTCAAATGGTCTCAACTTGTCTGCACCGTGCTAAAGGGAAAGGGAAAGATCAGCCATCTCATGGGTACGGGGCTGAAACCAGGAGATCCTCGTTTTGAAGCATGGGATGAAGAAGATTCCATGATTATGGCGTGGTTGTGGAATTCTATGACTCCACAGATTAGTGACACATGTATGTTCTTGCCTACTGCCAAGGATATTTGGGATGCAATTTAACAGACATACTCAAAAGCTAGAGATGCGGCTCAAGTATATGAGGTGACGGTGAAGACGATTGTAGTAAAACAATGGAGTAAATATGTTACTAAATATGCCAACCAATTGAAATCTTTGTGTTTTAATGAGGTGGTGGCACTGATTTAAGGTGAGGAAAGCAGAAGAGGTCAGATGCTTGAACCACAGAACACGGACAGCTTGGCTCTGGTGGCTAGTGGTGGCAATAATTCTATTATTAATATGGAACGAGCACTAGTTTTTGAAAATGGGAGACCTAGTCAGTCAAAGGCCCAGAACCGTGATTACAAGGACAACTTGTGGTGCACTTATTGTAAGAAGGCACGCCATACTCGTGAACGGTGTCGAAAACTTCATGGAAAACCTCCAATTCGAGAGTGGGGATAGAAAAGAGAGCAGCCAAGGAACAATGGCATGTTCATGTTGTTGCAGTACAGCAAAATGAAGCAGCACCACAGGAGTTAGGCAGTTTCAACCAAGAAGAGGTCGAGAGGGTGAGATCTCTTATTGGCAATCTTGACAAACCTTCAGGTACTTGTTGATTGGCATATTCAAGTGTGTTTCTTACCTCTATTAGATTAAATGTCTTGGGTGAAACCTTTGCCAACTCTTGGGTCATAGGTTCCCCTAGTCTCTTAAATCAAAGAGACTAGGGGAACCTATGTACAAGGGTGGGGGTCCATGGCAATCCCAAAGTTGTGTAAACAATAATAAGGATTGTACATTTTTGACTTGCACTGCACAAATTTTAATGTAAAAGTGGACTTAGAATTTTAATTTTGTTGGCTTACACTGAACAAATTCAAAATTACAACCATACATGTCTTTACACATTCTTATCCTTGGCACACCCAAATTGTCAACCATCTTTACACAATAACTGTTTTATGAGTAGGTTTCCTCCATCAAACTCCTATCTATGACATATTTGGTTGCCGCCTTAGCCAACCTATGAGCTGCACCACTAGTACAACGACTTACAAATTCAATTTTCCACCCGATAAAAGAGTGAATGATCGTACGAATATCATCTATTATCTGACCAAACTTGCACCAATTACGGGTCGATGCTTGCACGACAACAACTACTATTTTTAGTCACCTTCTAGTATTATATGGTTTAATCCCATATCTTTACAAAGCTGCACCGCCTGAAACTAGGCCAAAGTCTCCACAACAGTTGGATCTAGAAGGCCCACCCTTGTCTTGCTCCTGGCCGCCAACACCTTGCCATCATGGTCCCGTATCACAGCTCTTAATCCCATCTATTCGACCATTGATTTTATGGAATATTATGAATTTCTTTCAAGAAAAAAAAAACAAAAACAAAAACAAAAACAAAAATATAACTGTTTTATGACTTTATAGTTTATATCTATAGACCCAAGTTGAGGATATGCTTTTCAAACTTACTCTTTATTTTAAAAATAAAAGATACGAAGATTTATTGTGAAGTTTATTTAAATAAGAAACAAAAAAAAAAAAAAAAGTAGTTTTGTTTCCTAAAATTAAGAATTAAAAAATGTAAGAAAAGTTGTTGATAGTGCTTTTAGTTGCTAAGGTTATCTAGCTTTCGTTTGTACACAACCATCAATTAGTCGGAAAATATTTTTTATGTATTACAGTAAACCTATATCTATTGAATTTGTCTGCTTTTATTTTAAACTTGCTAGAAAAGACTTTTTAAAACTTGTCTGCTTTTATTTTACATAAATACACACGTACACATATGTAGAGAACTATATGCTACGTATTTATATATTTATGTAAGTTTAGACTTCCCTTACAAAAAAATTGTAATTCTGCCACTCATAAACACATTACACATTGCTCTGCCTCACAAGATGTGAAGAGACATGGCGTATAGATTCAAATAGAGAACTAAACTGTCTTTTTACTTTTACCTTTTCGACTCTTTATTGTTGGAGTGAAAGTTTAGAGCATTCCTAAACTATCTCACCAAACTAAATTTTTGGCTATTTTAGTGAGCTAAATCACTAAAAAAAAAAAAAAAAAAAACTCTCAAATGGCCTCACCAAAATAGTGATTTTGGTTTGGTGAATGAATAGTACTCACTAAAGATAGTGAGTATCATTCACTACTATTCACTCACCAAATGAATAAAATGTAATATTACTTTTCTCTCTTCCTCCTTATCTTTAGTGAGTATCATTCACTACTATTCATTCACCAAATGAATAAAATGTAATATTACTTTTCTCTCTTCCTCCTTATCCTTTGAAAAAAGTTGAAAAAAAAAAAAAAAGATTATTAAAATATATATTTAAATGGAATGGTGAAAATTGATAATTAACATAGTATGTCTGCTAGGGTCCTTTAAAAAACTAGGTAATAAAAATAAAGAAAATGTACTTTTATCTATTTTGGTGAGTAAAATTTGACGAGGCTGCTAACATTATCTTCTTCTTTTTTTCTTTTTTTTTTTTTTGTGAATTTTAGAGAAAAGTCAAATATCATGAATTCAATGTAAATGCTTTAATAAATCCTATATTTGATCTAAAATCAAAGAGACTAGGGGAACCTGTGTAGAAGGGTGGGGGTCCATGGCAATCCCAAAGTTGGGTAAACAATAATAAGGATTGTACATTTTTGACTTGCACTGCACAAATTTTAATGCAAAAGTGGACTTAGAATTTTAATTTTGTTGGCTTACACTGCACAAATTCAAAATTGTACATTTTTGACTCGCACTGCACAAATTTTAATGCAAAAGTGGACTTAGAATTTTAATTTTGTTGGCTTACACTGCACAAATTCAAAATTACAACCATACATGTCTTTACACATTCTTATCCTTGGCACACCCAAATTGTCAACCATCTTTACACAATAACTGTTTTATTAGTACGTTTCCTCCATCCAACTCCTATCTATGACATATTTGGTTGTTGCCTTAGCCAACCTATTAGCCGCACCATTAGTACAACGACTTACAAATTCAATTTTCCACCCGATAAAAGAGTGAAGGATCGTACGAATATCATCTATTATCTGACCAAACTTGCACCAGTTACGGGTCGATGCTTGCACGACGTCAACTACTATTTTAGTCACCTTCTAGTATTATATGGTTTAATCCCATATCTTTACAAAGCTGCACCGCCTGAAACGCGGCCAAAGCCTCCACAACAGCTGGATCTAGAAGGCCCACCCTTGTCTTGCTCCTGGTTGCCAACACCTTGCCATCATGGTCATGTATCACAGCTCTTAATCCCATCTATCCGACCATTGATTTTATGGAATAATATGAATTTCTTTCCAAAAAAAAAAAAAAAAAGGCAAAACAAAACAAAAATATAACTGTTTTATGACTTTATAGTTTATATCTATAGCCGCAAGTTGAGGATATGCTATTCAAACTTACTCTTTATTTTGAAAAGAAAAGATAAGAAGATTTATTGTGAAGTTTATTTAAATAAGAAAAAAAAAAGTAGTTTTGTTTCCTAAAATTAATAATTAAAAAAAGTAAGAGAAGTTGTTGATAGTGCTTTTAGTTGCTAAGGTTATCTAGCTTTCGTTTGTACACAACCATCAATTAGTTGGAAAATACTTTTTATGTATTACAACAAACCTATATCTATTGAATTTGTCTGCTTTTATTTTAAATGTGTTAGAAAAGACTTTTTAAAACTTGTCTGCTTTTATTTTACATAAATAGACATGTACACATATGTAGAGAACTATATGCTACATATTTATATATTTATGTAAGTTTAGACTTCTCTTACAAAAAATCATAATTCTGCCTCTCATAAAGGCATTACATGTTGCTCTGCCTCACAAGATGTGAAAAGACACGGCGTATAGACTCAAATAAAGAATTAAACTGTCTTTTTACTTTTACTTTTTGGCCTCTTTATTGTTGGAGCGGAAGTTAGAGTATTCCTAAACTATCTCACCAAACTAAATTTTTGGGTATTTTCGTGAGCTAAATCACTAAAAGTTGCAAAAAAACACTCTTCAATGGCCTCACCAAAATAGTGATTTTGGTTTGATGAATGAATAGTACTCACTAAAGATGGTGAGTACTATTCACTCACCAAATGAATAAAAAAATAATATTACTTTTCTATATTCCTCCCTATTCTTTGAAAAAAAAAAAAAAAAACTTAAATGATGGCTAAGAATCCTATAAGCATGCACCCTGATTCAAAGAGGAGGGTAGGAATTGCACTTGGTTGACTCCTTTGGAAATTGAATTGGATTCTTCCATGCAAGGCACCCTTGAATGGACTTCTTCTTCAATTGAATTGCCCAAATCTTTTACACCAATTCGTTGACAACTACTCAAAAAGAAAATTAAACATGGTGAAATGTAAAATAGATTGTATTAAGGCATATAAGGCAAGGAAACAAAGCAACAAAACGAAAGATAAGGAGACAGAGGAAGAAAAGGAAACAAAGCAACGGCTACTATATAATGGTTAGTAAATCACTTGTATAAATAAACCATTAGTGAAATGAAATGCATAAAAAAGGAAAAAATGCAGTCCATAATATTTCTCAATCTTTCTTCCTCTCTCCCTCCTTACATTCTCGATAATCAATAAACTTCTATTTGGTATCAGAGCCTACTGGCTCACGCCATCTATACGCATCCTGGTTTTGATTTTTTTTTTCCTCTTCATTTGGTTGCTGCACAACCTGTTTGGGCTGTGTTCTTTTTTTTTATTTTTTATTTTTATTGAATTTGGAGATTTTGTATGGCTAGATGCAGAGTAGATAATCCTCCTCTCATATGGGATGATATTGTTCAGATGGGATGCAGCAATTGGGGTAGCAAAACTCTATAGTCCTTGCTTTGTTGTCTGGCTTTGGGGTCTGCTCTGTATCATATTTGGCGTACTAGAAATGAGATTCAGCATGCAGGACATCCGATCACTGAGGACCAGAATTTGAAAAAGATCTTGTGGGAAGTTCGGACTAGAGTAACTGGGAGAAGGAAGTTTCCTAAAACCAGGGAAAATCTTGTACTTTGTTCCTTATAGAACCTGCGTGCAGATATGATTTGTTGAGGAAAGCTGCTGCAGTGGAATTTCTACAGTTCTGGTTTTTTAGTTCTTTTTTTTTTTTTTTTTTTTTCTTTCTGAGTTGTTAGTGTTTGCTGTTATATAGCAGCTGGTTGTTTTCTGCAGATTTTGCTGCAGTAGGTTTTGTTGCTTAGTATGGTGTTCTGAAGCTCGTTTTGGGTTGCTTGTTTTAGGCCTCTGTGAGGTTTTGTTTTTAGCCTTTTTGTTAGGCTTGTAATGTGAATCTTTGTACTCCTTTTGAGTTCTGGTTTATAAAGCTTCTTATTCATAAAAATAAAAAATAAAATAAATAAAAAATAAAATAAAAAAGAAAAAAGGGGTATTTTATGCCTTTTATCAGTATCTTAACATCATTTTATGTGTTTTATTTTCTTGACCAATTTAGTAATAAACCAAGTTTAAGGGTACGTTTGGGAGTGCGTTTTTAAAAAAATAATCTGCGATTTTAAACCAAATCTCAATTTTATGGTGTTTGGGATTGCGATTTTAAAAACGCAAATTTTAAAATCGCAAAAAAATCTGCGATTTTCATAAGCTGATTAGAGGGTGCTTATTTGAAAATGTGCGAATTTAAAACAAAATCACTATTTCTATTAATAAGATATTTGGCGCAATAGTTACCTTTTTTTGAGCAGGAATGAAAAAATACCAAGAATACCCACCTAAAATATATTAAAACCCTTCTCTTTTTTTTTTTTTTTTTCTTCATCCTCTCTGTTTCGTTCATCCTTTCTCCGCCCTATAGCAGTGTGCGTCGCTGTTGTCCATCTCTCCGCCCCTCTACCACGTAATAATCTCACCTTAATATTTTATTTCTCTCCATATAATTCCTTTGCTTTTGTAAAACTTTCCACTGTTTGGTATTCAGTGATATTTTATGTGGTTTGTATGATTACTGTGCCTTTTTATATATGCGTTTATGTTCTTCGACCATTTCTACAGAGTAAAGTTGTGATTTTTTTTTTTCAAAATTTTATTTAGATCACCGTGCATGCATAGTGATCTGCAATCTATCATAGTATGCAGTGATAGATCACTGTACACGCACAGTAATGTGATAGTGCGTGTACAGTAATCGTGTGAGGCTTTTTCTTTTTTTTTAAAAAAAATACTATACAATGACCAAGATGATGATTTTTCTTTGGTCAGTGTGCACTGCATAGTGATGTGCACAGTGACGATTTTTTATAGCTTTTTTTTTTTAAAAAAAAAAAAAATGTAATGTACAGTAACAATTTGTGATGAATTTTTATTTTTATTTTTTAATGGGTATTGCACTGTAACAGTTGGTGATATTTTTTTTATATATGTTTTTTAATGGGTAATAAACAGTGATAATTTTTTATATATATATTTTTTAATGGGTAATAAACAGTTATCAAGTACTAATTTAAATTATTGGTGAATTATGTAATAGTTAAATTTGATAAACATTATTAGTTTAATTTGATGGATTGTTTTTGTATTTTTTATTATATGTCTATTTGGAATATGTTTGAAGAAAAAAAAAAAAAAAAAAAAAAAAAAAGCATATAGAAACAAGTAATATAGCAATATATAATTGCCTAAGTAGAAAACTCAAAGTTAATGTCAAATTATAAGTCATACTTTTGTTTGCATAGGTGTTAAAAATGGAGGCTTATAGACAATGTTAGTTATTTTACTGTTATAAAGAAATGTCTTTGTTGGTAATTTGGTCATGAAACCGCAATTATATGCTAATGTTATCAAAACACTCAATTGATAAAAAAAGTATTTTTTAGCATATTTTACGGTTTTACCAAATACCTGTGCGATTTTAAAACGTAACGATTTTAAAAACGTAATTTTTAAAAACGCAATTTTTAAAATCGCACTTATTGAAATCGCACTCCCAAACGGGCCCTAAGAAGAAAAAAAAATTCATGAAATCGTTACTAATAATTGCATTAATAAATATGGTAATTGTGCTAATAACCAACCATCAACTGGTCAGCTTATAGCTCACAACTTCTTAATAAGGAGATTGACACCATTTTCAGGCTCTATAACCAACCTCATTGCCGGGGAATGCCTATATTTTGGTGACAAGGAGAACGAGAAGTTGGAGACAATTAAAGCTAAAAGAATTTTGAGCTCTACCATGGCAAAGTTCTGCCCCAAACACGTACGCGGACCAACTCCAAAAGGCATGTAGACATAAGGAAGCTTGCATGCACCACTAACCCCATTGGCAAACCTCTCAGGGTTAAACTCCTTGGCTTCAGGTCCCCAAATATCAGGGTCTTGGTGCAAGGTTACCAACAAGGTCCAAACATTGACACCTTTAGGCACCTGAATATCTCCGAATTTCATGTCTTTCATTGCCTCCCTCGACACTATTGGCACTGGAGGGTAAAGTCTCAATGATTCATTAATTACCATTGTCAACTGTCAATGATTAAAACGGTTAGAATATAAATTGAATAATTAAATTCATTTTTTCATATCAGTTTAAACTTTTGGGTTAAATGCCAGTGTCTTGAATCCACGTGTCGGGCATTACTTACTATTTTCATCTTGCGAACCGTGTCAACATTAGGCATTTGACCTCCGCAAACTTGGAGCACCTCAGCACGAACTCTGGCTTGCCATTCAGGATTTGAGGCCAACAACATCAGTGTCCACGTTGCAGAGACAGCAGTAGTCTCGTACCCAGCTAAATATATGTTCTTGCAATTGTCTACAATGAATCTTTCTGTCTCTTCTTTGGAAAATCCACTGCTGGTGGCAGCTTCAAGAATCATATGTAACAAATCATAATTCCCTGATGTTGCTTCCTTTCTTTCCTTCGCAACGTCGAGAATCAAAGCGCGAACATGTTTTTCCAGCTTCCATGTTTCTCTATTACTCTTTGTTGGAAGATGTCTGATTGATTGCAACACAAGCAACCACTTTTTATCAAAAAACAACCTTTTTATGTGATGTTAGACATAAAGTGATTTTGGGTAGGGAAAAGATGAAACCTCATTCCAGGAATGCCATTGGATAAAATCTTGTTAGACATATGCTCTTGAAGTGCTCTAAGCTTTAAAAATATCTCCTCCCCTTCGGAATAGTTGCTCCCAAAACAGGCTCTTGAAATTACATCCCCGGAAAAGCTTCTCATATATTCATCAATGTGTACATCTGCAACCCCGCCCTCACTTTCTATCCTCCATGAGTTCACCAATGCCATCGAGGAATCTACCATTATCTTCATCATGCCCTACACAAGGTACAAAGGAGTCTTCTAAGATATTCTCGTAAACGAATTTTATAAAACAATTGTGATCTCTCCTACCTGAAAGTAGCTAAGTTCGATTTGAAGCGTACCTTAACCTTGTCGATGTATAGTTCAGGAGCAAGGATCTTCCTCTGGTGAGCCCATGTTGCTCCATTTGAAGTCAGGATCCCTTGACCAAGCAGAGGACCACGCTCTTTGGATTGATACGAAGGCTTTCCAAAGTCTAAGGAAGTGCATATGCTTATTTCCTTCACCACCTCAAGATCGTTCATGTGCAGTATTTGTATGTTGCCAAGGGAGAACATAAATGTTGAACCTGTATACATTATTATAAACAAACCATTCAGAATATTCAAAAATATATGAGATCTGAAGCAATTTATTACTTATTACCATATGATTTTCTCCATTCGTCGAAGAATGGAAAGATTGCAGAAGAGCAATTGTGGGTTATTACTTGCTCTCCTTTTTGTTGAGCCTTTGAGGGTGAGGATTTCATCTTCTTCATGTCACCAATATTTCCAAGCAAAAAAGAGGGTGGAGGGCCTCTGATCCCCTGTTTTCTCAGAATTGCTCGAAGCCTTTTTGGCTTCAATATTAGACCTTCACACATCTTCATGAGCGTGGTAACCAACCCAAGCAAGGCGATTGTGATGATGATCTTAGAAAGAAGCAATAGCTGCTCCATGGCTTTTAGTCTCTAGATCTCTTTTTGTTCCAAAACTGGCTTCTCTTCTTGATAAGCATTTTGGATTGCATGGTTCTGTATATAATGAAGCTTTGACTCTGTCGTACGTACCTTCTAGATATGTTATAATGTGTGGTTGTAATTTCTTTGTTTTTTTCAGGGTGGTGTAAAATGAAGATTAATCCATCCCTCCAAAATTACCCCCACAAACTTTAGCTTGTGCATCCTCTTTCTAAAATAGACTTGAGCTATAGTATCTCTTCAAATAAATAAATAATGAATAGAAAATTATTAAGCAGATTTTCTTAAAAAAAAAAAAAAATTTAAAAGAGAGAAAAAAGAAGATTAATACTATGGACCATTTTTTTTATCCTCTTTTTATCTTCCTTAAGCTGATATAGCTTTCAAAATTACATTTGAATCAAAATTCAAGTATGATTCATCTAAAATGTAATGGTAATTTTAAAAATTACAACAACTTTAAAAGGATAAAAAGAAAATAAAAAAAATTATCCCTACCATTACTTAAAAAAAAAAATACATAAGCTAAAGTTCTTGTCTAAAAAGTGTTTTATATAACAAGAAAACAAGTTGTTGGATAAGATTCGTTTACCCAATATTAGTTAAATAAATACAATATAAAAGTTTTAAAACTTCTATTGATTAGATTAGACAACACACGTCGCCAAGGGCAGCTCAATACATCATCAAAGGCAAAATGCTCCACTAGATGTCAAACCAAAAAAAAAAAAAAATTAGACAACACGCTATCCTATTTGTATCAAAACTTGTCATTTGGGTTAGAATTTCTTAAAAGATATATATATTTTTTCCTCTACAATGTTTTTTTGTTTTTCTTCACGCAATAACAAGACAATTGGGTATGAAGAGAAATTGCACTTTGAAACTTAATTGGAGAGAATGGTTCATAATTATTAAGACACTAGAAGATATTGTGCCACAATCCTCTCCTACACTCAAGACCACACCTGTCAAGGAGAACCCAACAAGGAAACATACAGCTGGAAGGAAATATCCAACTCAAGTTATTGCGCCAGAAGCTTCTAGTAATCATACAAGGAAACACACAGCTGGAGATTCATGAGTTATAGCCACTAGTCAAATATACCTTCATAAGGAAAACATTAAAGACAAAACGCTCCAGCAATTAACATGACGCTCCTGTCATAAATTAGATTTTCAATCAGTAGAAATTTCCTTGTAAAAGTGTCTCTCGTGCTTGTATATAATTTACCACATACACTGGCTGTAAATCAACAAAGTGAGAAGATTATCTCCAAGAGAATTGTTTCTCTTTACATGGTATCAGAGCCCTTCTAGGACTCACGTCATTTTTTTTCTGATCCTCAAAATGTCTTCCTCCACCAATTCCACCAACGTCACTCCCTCTGTTACCCTTTCCCCTGCCTCTCTGTTTAACAATCTTCCTCATCGTGTCACTACCCAACTTACTCGTGAAAATTATATCACGTGGCAATGGCAGATGGTAACTTACCTCAAAGCCCAAAATGTCTATGGTTTTGTCGAAGGCACCATCCCTTCACCCACACAAACAATTCCTAACCCCACCCCATCTACGGATTCCCCTGATACAATTGCCAACCCAGATTTTCTCACTTGGCTCCAACAAGATCAAATGGTCCTAAGTACCATCTTGTCCACCCTCATTGAGAGTATTATCTCTCAAGTTATTGGTTATTCCACCTCAAGTGAAGTCTGGCATGCTCTTGAACGCATGTACTCTTCCCATTCACGGGCTCGGATCATGCAAGTTCACTATCAACTTGCTACACTCAAGAAAGGAGGCTCCTCCATTTCTGAATTTTTTCAGAAATTCAAGACTCTTGCTGATACTCTAGCTTCTGCTGGCCAGCCACTCAATGATTTTGAGATGGTTTCATTTTTACTTGTTGGTTTGGGCACTGAGTTTGACTCGTTTGTAACCTCTATTACCACGCGTGTGGACCCCATGTCCATTGAAGACTTATATGGGCACCTTTTGACTCATGAAATGCGCCTAGAGCACAACTCCAGTGCTGTTGAATCTGTTTTTCCCTCAGCAAACGTGGCTACAGCACGTCCTTTGACCCATAAAAATAAGGGTGCATACCGTGGGCCATCCCCACCCTTTCGCCAGCATTCCACTCACAGATCCCATGGTTTCCGTGGGAGAGGCCGTGGCAGAGGGCCATCACACACATCAACTGGTCCTAATTCTCGACCAGTCTGCCAAGTTTGCAACAAACCTGGCCATACTACCCTTAGTTGTTACCACAGGTTTGATTATTCTTTTCAAAAGGATAACTCACCTAACATGCAAGCTTTTTCGGCAGCATCCTCTCAGAACAACAATGATATCAACTGGTATCCAGACACCGGGGCTACCAACCATGTCACATCGGAGCATGAAAATCTCAACCTTTATTCTGATAGCTACACCGGCACAGATCAATTGCATGTAGGCAATGGGCAAGGTCTGACTATAAGCAACACTGGTTCTTCCAAATTAATCTATCCTAATGCTTCATTTTTATTGACCAATCTTCTTCATGTCCCACAGATTAAAAAGAACCTTTTGTCAGTTTCTCAGTTCACTCGTGATAATAATGTCTATTTTGAATTTCACCCCTCTTTCTTTTGTGTTAAGGATTCACTCACGGGCAACACTCTGCTTCGCGGCCAGAGTAAAGATGGCCTCTACACGTTCCCCTCATGTTCTCCTCCACCTCGGTTAGCTTTCTTGGGTGAACGTGCTTCCATGGACCGCTGGCATTGTCGTCTAGGTCATCCCTCCCTCCGTATTGTTAGTCAAGTCGTTCGCGCTCATCACCTTGCAATTCTCAAGAATAAAGTCTCTGGTCTATGTGCTGCATGTCGAATGGGCAAAAGCCATGAGCTACCATTTCATCTTTCTCCATCTGTTTCAAATTATCCCTTGGATTTAATCTTTACCGATGTATGGGGACCTTCCCCTTATTATTCTAATAATGGCAATCGGTATTATGTGTGTTTTATTGATGATTACAGTAAATTTGTATGGTTGTTTTCTATTGCCGCTAAATCTGCTGTTACTTTTATATTCTGACAGTTCCAAACACATGTGGAAAAAATTTTTGAGCGTAAAATCAAAGCCATTCAATCAGACTGGGGTGGAGAATTTCGAGCTCTCAATCCCATTTTATCACGCCAAGGGATCTCTCATAGGATCTCTTGTCCTCACACTCATCAACAACAAGGTTCCGTGGAAAGAAAACACAGACACCTTGTCGAAACGGGTCTCTCCTTACTCGCAGCCGCTTCCATGCCACTCAAATTCTGGGATGACGTCTTCCTCACTGCAGCCTTTTTAATTAATCGTCTCCCTTCCTCAGTTACCCACAACAAATCGCCATTTGAATTACTATTCCACAAGGCTCCTGACTATAATTTCTTAAAGGTTTTTGGGTGTGCATGTTGGCCTCATTTGCGCCCTTACAACCAACACAAACTTGCCTTCCGATCTCAACTTTGTGTTTTTCTCGGGTATAGTTTTCAACATAAAGGTTACAGGTGTCTCCATGTTCCTTCAGGCCGCATTTATGTGTCCCGTAATGTTATTTTTGATGAAAATTATTTTCCTTTTCATACTAACTCTGTGATTGCAGCTTCTCCTAAGACTAATTCTGTGCCATTACCTTCCAACCTCACGGTACTACCAACTCCACTTGTCACAGATCTTCCATCTCCACAATCCTCTCCTCATGCACCTCAAGTTACACCTGGCCCACTACACCCTCCCTGCTCATCAAATTCAGAAACTGCTGCGTCACCTACTGCCCATGTGCTGCCGGTTCCCCATGTGCCTACTACTGCATCTAATTCCACTACTATGCCAGGTGCTGCTCACTCCATGCAAACAAGGTCCAAGAATCAAATCCATAAGCCACGTGCATTCACAGATGGGACCATTCCCTATCCTCCACCAAAGGCACTTCTCACCGCGATTGATGCTTCCTATGAGGAACCTACCTCATTCACAATTGCACACAAATCCCTGCACTGGAGGGAAGCCATGACATCTGAATTTAATGCTCTCCTTCAAAATGGGACATGGACGCTTGTTCCTCGAGAGCCCCACATGAACCTTGTTGGGTGCAAATGGATCTATAAAATCAAGCGAAAATCTGATGGCACTATCGATCGCCACAAAGCTCGACTAGTCGCCAAAGGATTTCACCAACAACCTGGGATTGATTATGATGATACTTTCAGTCCAGTGGTTAAACCCACAACCATTCGGACTGTCCTTTCTATTGCTGTCTCATCCAATTGGTATATAAAACAATTGGATGTAACAAATGCTTTTCTCCATGGATTTTTGCAGGAAGATGTATACATGGTTCAACCACAAGGATTTGTTCATCCCACTCTTCCAGATCACGTTTGTCACCTCAAAAAATCCCTCTATGGTCTTAAACAGGCTCCGCGAGCATGGTTCTCACGCCTTAGCTCTCGCCTACAGGAACTTGGTTTTATGGGTTCACGGGCAGATACTTCGTTATTTCTTTTTGGTACCGGTGCTACCACTATTTTCATCCTCATCTACGTGGATGATATAATCATTACAGGTCCAAATACAGAACTCATAGCCCGTCTTATTGCTAAGCTCCAAGGTGATTTCCCAATCAAGGACCTGGGCACTCTTAATTACTTCTTAGGTGTGGAAGTAACCCCTGATGCACGTGGACTTTTTCTCTCTCAACGAAGGTACATTTTGGACCTCCTCAAGAAATCTAATATGCTATCTGCTAAGACAGTGACATCCCCTATGTCTTCTTCCAAGACATTGTCCCGCTTTGATGGCGAAGCATTTGAAGATCCCTCGTTATATCGGAGTATTGTTGGTTCCTTACAATATCTCTCACTCACTCGCCCAGACATCTCTTTTGCCGTCAATAAAGTTTGTCAATTTCTCCAACGGCCAACAATCCCACATTGGACTACTGTAAAGCGAATATTGAGGTATTTGAAACATACTTTGTTCTATGGGTTACTCATTCGCAAAAACTCAGTCTCACAATTACATGCTTACTCCGATGCCGATTGGGCTGGCTGCCCCGATGATCGCCGTTCTACTGGTGGCTATTGCATTTTTCTTGGGAGTAATCTTATATCTTGGAGCTCTCGTAAACAAGCCACTGTCTCACGCTCAAGCACCGAAGCCGAATACCGCTCACTTGCCAATACAACGGCTGAAATTCAGTGGCTCCAGTCCCTTCTCAAAGAACTTGGTATATTCCTATCTGCACCTCCCATCCTATGGTGTGACAATCTTGGCGCCACCTACCTAACAGCCAATCCCATGTTTCACGCCCGTACCAAACATATCGAAATAGATTTTCATTTCGTTCGTGATAAGGTTGCAGCAAAATCCTTGATGGTCCGATTTATTTCCACAAAAGATCAAAAAGCCGATATCTTTACCAAACCTTTGGTCTCTACACGCTTTGATGTTCTCCGTAGCAATCTCAGCATCACTGAAATTCCGCTTCAATTGAGGGGGCATATTAAGACACTAGAAGATATTGTGCCACAATCCTCTCCTACACTCAAGACCACACCTGTCAAGGAGAACCCAACAAGGAAACATACAGCTGGAAGGAAATATCCAGCTCAAGTTATTGCGCCAGAAGCTTCTAGTAATCATACAAGGAAACACACACAGCTGGAGATTCATGAGTTATAGCCACTAGTCAAATATACCTTCATAAGGAAAACATTAAAGACAAAACGCTCCAGCAATTAACATGACGCTCCTGTCATAAATTAGATTTTCAATCAGTAGAAATTTCCTTGTAAAAGTGTCTCTCGTGCTTGTATATAATGTACCACATACACTGGCTGTAAATCAACAAAGTGAGAAGATTATCTCCAAGAGAATTGTTTGTCTTTACAATAATTAAGCGAAACTCACAAAAAGTACTCCATCCGGGCAATTATTGACCGGAGGAGGACCCGTAATGCTTAAGAATTCATCCATTCTTGCTCCTTGGCAAATGTGGGACAAGCTCTTTTTTTTTTTCTTTTTTTTTTTGGGCTATGCAATTCTAAGAGAATTGGGTAAGGAAAAATGACACTAGCGGAACTGAACATAAACGAATGATTTATAATTACGCAGAATTTACAAAATTACTACATTTAAGCAATGATATGGTAAACCTTGGAATTAGAAAACCCTCTTAAGACATGAATTGGTAGATCTTTGAATTAGGTTTCCAACGCTATCAAACTGGTTCCAATCCAATGTCCGGAAACTTGATATATGATTTTTTTTTTTTTTTTTATTAAAGCTGGTTTAGTGTGAATTGCACCCTACACCAGATATGGAGCGGGAAAAGAGACCATTTATTTTTTTGTGTTTTTGTGTAGTTACAGTAAAAGAATTTAGTTGTCTATTACAGCTTTGTGATCTGGAAAATAATCATGTTTGCTGGGATTATGTCATGGCGTTGGGGATTCAGCAATATTGGAGAAACAAGGATTTTAAAGCCCATGTGTTCAGGTTGGCTCTTGGGGCTACACTGTATCACACTTGGCCTAATAGGAAGGATTGGCTTAGGTGCAGTAGTGCACCATGCGGCAGCCCAAAACGATCCAAAAATAATTTTTTTTAAAAGTAGTAATATAATATTTATTAAATATTAAAAAAATTAAAAGTATTAAAAAAAATAAAATAAAAATGAAAAGGGTGGCTCCTTGGCCAAAAATGAGATGACCGAACCACCCTAGTTTTGCCAAGGGAGTGGCTGGAGCCACCCCCATAGCCGGTCTGGGATTGACGAACCACCCCCATGGCCAAGGAGGTGGCTTGGCCACTCACAAAAGGCCAAAAGAAAAAAATACATAAAAAAAAAAAAAAAAAAAATTGGGTTTTGACCCTTTAAGGGTGGCCAGACCACCCTCAAAGGCCTGTGGGTGGTTTCGGCTACCACCCCCTAAAGGCCGAAAGCAAATATATATATATATATGAGTGATGATAAACATCACGCCAGGCGTGCACGAACAGTCATGCACGCTCGTGTAATTTTTTTTTTTTAATTAAAATATTAAAATATTATATTTTAATATTTTAAAATATTAAATCACCCAGGCGTGTATGACTGCGTGCAGTCATGCACGCTCGGCGTGATGTTTATCATCACTCTATATATATATGTTTGGGTTTTGGGGGTAGCCGGGGGTGGTCCGGCACCCCCAAAGGGCCAAAACCCAAACTTTTTTTAAATTTTTTTATAGATTTGGTTGAAGGAAATTCCTCCAACCCAGTTTGGAGGAAAACCTTGTCCATAGAAAATTATTAAGTAGATTTTCTTAATAAGGTAAAAAAAATAATAATAATAAAAAAAAAAATTAATAAAAAATTTGGCTCTAGGAGTGGTCCTTGAAGACGGTCAACCAGCTGGGGGGCTATAATGGAAGAAATGCAGCCCCTTTTGGCTTTGTTTGCGGCCCCTAAGGACAATCAATCTTATGGGGCTGCAATGGAGGAGATGCAACCCTCCTGGCTTTATGTGTGGCCCTTGAGGACGACCCAATGGTTGCAGAGGATACTGCCACCCACACGGAGTCCGTTCACACGGAAGTCTTAGAATCTTTTGAGGAAGATGGTGATACTGCCATGTCAGACTTGGCTTTGAGAGGTTCAGGAGGTACAGAGAAGAATCAAGTTCCCTATGGGGGTTTTTATCGAAAGCCGCTTCTCAAGTTCGGCCTAAATGTGGGGAGAGTTTTCCAGAAGCGGCTGCTCCCTAAATGTTTGAGAGCTCGCCTTCTCTTGGGGCAGACCCTGATGTTGAAGGTTTGCTTGGAGCCTTGGTTCATTTGTTGGGGCCAGCCTCAACTTTTGTTTCGGTGGACCCTGTGGCTCGTCGATTTTGTTCCTCTTTGGCGCAGGCTGCTTTGGATGCTATAACTATTTGTTATGGGATGGCCCTGGAGCATAGGGCTTCTGATGTTGCTAGTACTTCCCCTCAACCTACTGTGGTGGAGCTAGAGTTTAAATTGGAGGCCGCTTTGAAGGAAAATGCCCAGCTTTATAGAGAGAACAGTGAGTTACTGTTAGAGCTGGAGCGAAATCAATCCATGGAAGCCGTTTGCACAAAGTGTATCCGTCTTCAAGCCGCTTGTGATGAAGCGGAGGCTAGATCTATGGTCAGCCAAAATCAGGCGATTGCTTCTGAGAATTTGGTGGCTTTTTACTGTGACAGGGTTCGGGTGACCGAGGATTTAGCTTGGAATGCCCAGTCTGTAAGGTATGCTGCCAATGTGGCCTTGCGAAGTGCTGCAGCAGAAACTTAGGGGGGCTCGTGCAGCGTGGAGGCTAAGGCTGTAAAGAGGCCAATCGTTCCAAGCAGAAGGACTTGGAGGTTCGGCGGGTGAAAGAGGATGCCGCAGAGGAGCGAGACGGGTTTTTCGCTCGCTTGCACTTCCAGCACGGTCAAATCCTTGGTCTTAAAGAAGAGTTATGACGTGTTCCAGCAGCTAGTAGTAGTAGCTAGAGGGGCGTCTTCAGAAGTGGATTTAGGGTGTGCCAAATTTTTTTGTGTGGAGAGTATGGGCCAAGGAACCCTGAAGACATTAAACTTAGTGCTCATGAGAGGCACCCCATAGATTATCCTGTTATTTTTCTAGGAAAAAATGCAGTTTACCCCCATGAAGTTTTAGAGGTTTTTCAATTTTAACCCCAAAGTTCAAAAATTGGCAATCTACCCCCCTGAAGTTTCAAAAATTGGCAATTTAAATCTTCCGTTTAATTTTTCCGTTAAATTGGACGAAATTTTTTTAAAAAAAGCCTAAGCGCAATGATGTAATTTCATAGATTTCGGTCTATTTTGACGGAAAAATTAAACGGAAGGTTTAAATTGCCAATTTTTGAAACTTCAGGGGGGAAGATTGCTAATTTTTGAACTTTGAGGTTAAAATTGAAAAACCCCTGAAACTTCAGGGGGGTAAACTGCATTTTCCCCATTTTTCTATTTGTTTTTCAATTTATTTTTATGTTGATCTTTAGTTTTGTTTTAGTGTTTTATTTTGCAGGGACAAGTGTGCATCAATTCAAGTTTGGGGGTGTGATATGAGCCACGCTATACCAGACAGTTTCGTCCATTTCCTGGGTAAATTCTTTCCATGTTATAAACACATTGGAGACAATGTGTAATTTAAGTTTGGGGGTATAGGAGACACTTTACACACACTTTGTCCCTGTTTTATTTTGTTTTTATTTTTGTTGTTTGTTAATATATATATATATATGTTCATGTTTGTCTTAAGATTTCTATTGATCTGAAAGAATTGTGATTTGATTTCATTGGTGAGCTTAAAATTTTGAACACATGATTTGATGATAGAATTTTTCTGTTTGGTTACTTGCTCTAGGCAGCTAAGAAGTCATATGTTTGATATGATCTTACACAAGCACATTAGCACATAATTTGTGGGGCATGACATGAAAGTCTGATGTGTGTGTTTCTATGTCTTGGGTGAGAATGGATGATTTATTGGATGGATACTTTGGCATATATATATATATGTGTGTGTGTGTGTGTGTGTGTGTGTGTGTGTGATAAAAAAAAAAAAAAAAAAGATCATTGATAAGCTTTTCACTAAGTAACATGACCTCTTGCCTCATCAAGCATTGATTGTTCACGTCAAAAGGTGAACAATTTTGATTTGGTTAATGTCATGGTTACTTTGGTTTCGTAACCTTTTTAAATCGAGTTAGTAAGTCCTTAGGGGTGTTTTACACCTAATGCGCTAAAACCACTTGGTTTGAGAGTCATTAACTCAACACTTGTTACATGGGTCAATTAGAAAGCTTAAGGGAACCAAACATTGCACAGCCTGACTAAGAAGAAAAAGAGAAAAAGAAAAAGAAAAAATATGCCATAGTTATTCATTCTAATAGGGATTTCTGTGAACTTTGAGATATTGAGACATTGCACATTAGAAATAATTGGAAGCTTCATATTTATGTGCTAGTTCACTTTACACTGTTTGGAACTTGTGATGCCTTAGCATGTCTTTTGTAAGTGGTTAACTTTAGAATTGCAATTCATTGAGAAGATGGAGTTTATTTTTGTAAGCTTGCTAATGAATAAAAACCATGATTTTGAGTGATATCTTAATTTTGGATAACATAATTTGTGCATAATGTTTGTGGGTAACATTTTTGAAAAATCCTCACTAGACTTCACTCGTCCTCTAGGGAATTCCTAATGGTTTAAAAGGCTTATTGCATATGCTAAATGCAATCGTACATCACACAAAAGACGGATTTATCTTTTTAATTTTCATTTTGTTTTTAGTTTCATATTGCTAAGGGACTTGTAATATGTAAGTTTGGAGGTGTGATAAGTGCTAAAATATTTATATTTTAGCCCTTAAACTTATATGTGTTAATTCCTTAGTTTTGTTAGTTTATGCTATTTTAGTTATTTTATGTGTTTTTGTAGACTTTTGGAAGAAAATGAAGCAAATCTGGAAGTATCGGGCTTAAAAGGAAAAGTTGGGAAAAGCTAGAAGCTCTGATAGTGCAATCAATTGCACTAGAATTACGCTCGAGTGCACTTCCAAAGAGGACCAAGCAGCGAGACAAGATGTGCGCACGTGCGCATAAGGAGAAGACTCGATCGCACACTTGTGATCGAGCACACACGGGCCTGGATTGAGCGCACCCGTGTGTGATGGGCAAGTTAGCCGCAGCCCTATTCTGGAAAGTTTCTTCTTTTAGGGTTTTGAAGTCTTGTGCAAACTATGACTAAAAGTCTAGAATTTTAGGGTTTCTAAAGTATTTCTAGGTCTTATAAATAGACCTTTAAGTCTTTAGAATAGGGACATAATTTTCATAGAGAAGAATTTGAGCTCTTCAAGTTCAATTTTCGGGTTTATTCTTTTTCTTTCTTATTTTATTTTACGGAAAACTTCACTTACCCCCCAAAAACTTTCGCGCTTTTTGCAGACACCCCTCCATTGTTCAAAATCTCTCACTTTGGTGTATCCAATTTTTATTTCATTTCACTTTTCCCCTTCCGTTAGGATTTTCTGTGAAATCCTAATGGAGCCCTTCGCACGTGCCGCGCATGTGGGAATTTTTTTTTAAAATGCCTATTTTACCCCTAAACCCATTTGGACAGGCCACGTGTCTTTCTTCTTTGCTTCTTCGTTTAGTTTTCTACCACCATTTCCCTCCTCTGCTTCAGCTATAACTTGCTCTTCCTGTTTTGCTTGTGAATCTGTATGGGCTTTTTGAAGTGGTATTTTTGTGACAAAAAATATCAATTATAAAAATGACCACTCGCAATAGGACGAATCTTTGTAGGATACGGTTATAGAGAGGGTGTCGAACCTCAAGGACTGCAGGAGTTTTGTTATCCAAATTTGAAAGATCAAAATTAACTTAATTCAAAAGAGAATTGATTTGATTTTCTTTAAAACTAAAGTGCATGAAAATAAAAGAGATTTAAAATAAGAGAGAGAGTGTAGGGTATTGACTTCACCTCTATCCGCACAACAATGGCTAATCATAATTAATCCCAAAAATTCATTCTGTGCATGTTATAAATAAATAAGAAATTACCTTATTAAAGAATAAGCATAATCTATCTTTGGTTAGCATGGATCGTCCACTTAACCACTAAGATGCGGTACGACCCATCTTCCCTATGTATAAATTATCAAATTCTTTAACAGGATACATACAATCAATGAATAAGTGTAACCCATCTTCAGTTGGCAGAGACTGTCTACCTAAATTACACTAAACTAGGGTGTAGTACAATCTGTCTTCCCTAGGCATGGCCTATCAAATCCCAATGGTCATATGTCAATTAACCCCATTGTATAACCATCATCCTCATAATCACAAAAAACAAGAATGATTTGATTTCAATAAAAGTAAAATACTTTCTAAGACAAAAGAAGAATTTCACAAATATTAATTTTGAAATTTAAGAACAATTGCATTTGATAATTAAGAACATAATCAGAAGGTAGCAATTGTCATAGTTATACAATCAACATGCATAAATTGAAAATCTAGAAATTAAATACAATCAAACCATTGTGCTTGGATAGGGTTACATTAATACCCCACAAAGAGGTTTAGCCGTTCATGATCTTCTAAGCTCCAAAGACGAATTTCTAATTTCTAGCTCTAAGAAGTGGTGTCTTTTTCTCAATGCTTAGAGGCCTATTTATAAGGATTAGGAGAACCCTAGAAGCCCTAAGAATCCCAGAAAAATTGTAATTCAGTCTCCCAATTGGATTGGGAGACCTAGAAAAACTTTCCTCCGGACTCATTTTTGTCTCTGCTGCCCGTGTGCGCTCAAGCCCACTATAGCTACAGCAATGTGCTACAGTAACTCCGCTACAGTAAATTGCTGCCGTACGCTACAGTGAATTCGCTACAGTACTTACAGTACTTGAAATGCATTTTGAGCCCAAAATCAATGATTTTCTTGTCTCTTTATTAAACACCTGAAAACATAAAAATAAAACAAAATCAAACAAATAACAATACTAAGGAATTAACATATGCAAATTAAGGGGCTTGAATGTGCAACATTTGACGCTTATCACACCCCCAAACTTACATATTGCTAGTCCCTTAGCAATACAAAATAGAAAATAAACTGAAAAACAAAAAGATAAATCTATATTTCATGGGATGTACGATTGTATTTAGCGTATGCAACAAGCCTTTTAAACCCCTAGGCATTCCCTAGAGGACGAGTGAAGTCTCGTGAGGGTTTTCCAGGAATGATACTCACAAACATTGTCATCATTATGTCATTCAAAAGGATAATGCATCACAAAAATAATGGTTCTCATTCATTAGCAAGCTTAAAATTATAAACTCTAATCTTCAAAATTCCAAGGAATTTACAAGTCAAATCACTTACAAATGGCAGATTGAGATACAGAAATTTCAATTAGTGCAAAGTGAACTAACACATAATCATGAGGCTTCAAAATAATTCCAATATGAATGAATCAACATCTCAAAATTCATTGGACTTCATATCAAATGAAACAACCAAGGCATACATTTTTTTTTTTGTGTGTGTGTGTGTAGGCTTTGCAATGCTTAGCTCCTTTAAGCTTTCTAGTTGACCCATGTATCGAGTGTTAGGTCAATGACTCCCAAACCAAATGACTTTAGGGCATTAGGTGTAAAGACACCCCTAAGAATTTACTAACTCGAGTCAAAAAGGCTACGAAGCTAAGCTAGCCATTTTATTAATCAACCAAAAAATTTCACTTTTTGATGCGAACACTCACTGCTTAATGAGGAAAGAGGTCCGATTACTCAGCAAAAAATTCAAACTTGATTTATTTTTATTTTCTTTGTTTTATAGCATGCCAAAGCTATTCACCCAATATGTCACCCAACATAATTCAAGATATTGAAAACAAACATAATTGGTCTCAAAATTCATACCTCACAGATATGTGCTAGTGTGCTCAAGATAGATTTAAATTGAAACAAAAAGCATCTCATGTTGCCAAAAGTAAGTAACAAGACTTAAAATCCCTAAGTCATATGATTATGTGTTCATAACTTTAAGCCTATCAATGAAATTTAAACCAGAATCAAAGCTCAACCATATGCTTAAGAATGACATAACAACAAAAATGGACCATGTTTTATTTTTCCATACCTCCAAACTTGAATCATATATTGTCCCCAATGTATGTATAGAACTAAAAAATAAGATCAAGAGTATAGGAATACCTGAATGAGTAGATGGGGGCACATCATACCCCCAAACTTGAATGCAAAAACACATCCTAAAAAAGGTGATACTCCAGCCAAATACCAATCAAGTGCATACATTGTTGTAAAAATATAGTCAAATAATGAAGCAACAATGGATAAAATGAACCTGGATGGAGATCATGTACCCTTGTGGAATGAGGAGTCAAGGGCACAGGGCCTACGCTTGATCCTATGAAGTATTTCTCAATGTAAGTCCAAGTCCTAAAGGATCTTACCTCGATCCTTCAGAAGTCTAAGCAAGCTCTTTCATCCCTTCTTCTTTATGATCATGTAGCACACCACAAGGAATAGTATTCCTCTTAACATCCCGAAACTGCTTCTCCCAGCTAATAGGTCTCGATGCTCCCCATGATAATGTTCAGGGTGTTTGTCCCGAACTAGTTTCATGTCAACCTCTTGTTTCTATAGGAGTTCTCAAAAATGGGGTAGCCAGAGAATTTGCCAAAAAAAATTTCCACCCTAATGAAATCCACTTCAGCAACCTCTGAATGAAATATGTCCCCTGTGGGGTTGTCATTAGGTGGTGGAGTACTTAAAGTGAGAGGCATAGGCTCCGGTGGATTGCTCCATGATGGAAATTTAGATAGAGGATCAGGAGGTGAGTCTTCAACAGTTTATCCAATGTCATCTAAGAAGAAACATGCATTCTAATCGGGCGCATTCTGGAAGGTATTGAAGATATTCAATCTGATCTTCATATTCCCAAAAGAGATCTTCATTACTCCGGTCCAGCAATTGATGCATGCATTGGCTGTGGCGAGGGAAGGACGCACTAGAATCTGCTTCTCTAGATTTCCTCTTGAGATTTCACCGTTTGATTTATCTCGCCCGTCAGCTCACTCATCATTTTTAGCATCCAGTCCTCAAAATTAGAATCTGAGGGAGGTGGTGCGGCCTGGTATTGTTGCTGTGGAGGTCGGTAAGTGGAATGAGGTTGGTAGGGCTGCCTGTTGGATTGAGCTTAATTGTGTGGCCCTGGGGCTGAGTTGTCTGAATTTGGATTCTTCCATGAGAAATTTGGATGATTTCTCCACTCGAGGTTGTAGGAAATTGACTACGGACCATTACCCTGTCTGGAGAAAGTTGCATTAACCTACTCATTAGCAATATTAGTATAATTTCCAGTAACAGGACAGTTATTTACATAATGTATAGGATTAGAATAGAATGAGCATGATTCAGGTAGTATGTGCGTGTGAGCAGCATTAGGAGCAAAACCAACAGTCACCCATTGGTCTAGCTTCTTGGTGATAACCTCAACTACTTGGTTGGCCATGTTTGGGGAATGGCCTGCTTCATACAAACATTCATGTTAAACATTCGCTTTTTAACATGAATGTTTCTCCACATGATGCATCCACCATTTTTCTATTGGACTCGGTCAGGCCATCATAGAAACACTGCACTAGCTGCCATTGCGGGACAACGTGGTTTGGACATGATCTAAGCAAGCTCTGCAGTCTATCCCAAGTCTCATGGAAATCTTCTCCCTCATATTGGGAGAAGGTAGTGATAGCTCTCCTAGTGTCATTGGTCATTCCTATGGGAAAATACTTCTTAAGAAATTCTTGTACCCAAGAAGTGATAGAATTGGGTGTTAAGGACTGGAACCAATGTTTGGCTTTTTCCTTGAGGGAGAAAGGAAAAAGACGCATCCTTAGGACATCCTCAGTGAATCCATTCATTTTAGTGGTATCACAAATTGCTTCGAAATCACTAAGGAAGTCATAAGGATTTTCAGTGCTAAGCCTTAGGAAAGAAGGTAAACTTCGTATAGTGCTGGGCTTAATTTCATAATGGGTTGCCGTAATTTTCGGCAGCCGGAGACATGTGGGAGTAGTGTAAGTGGTAGGAAGATAAGGATCTTGCAAAGCTACGTGGTTACCGTCTCTCACGGTCTCAGTGCAACGCACTTCTAGCAAATTAGGGGTCCGTTGGGATCTAATTTGTCTAAGAGTGCGTTCAATTTCAAGGTCGCAAGAAATTAATGGAAAAGACAAAGAACGGCGACCGAGCATAAACAAAACAGAAAGAAAAGAAAAACTAAGGTAAACAGAAAAGTAAAGCTCACAAATGGCCCTTAGATGCGCTTGGATTTTGGATGGAGGCTGCTGCTGGTACACTTGATCGCACGACAGAGTACGCTCAAGCATACTACCGTCGATGGGTGCGAGCGTAGGCGTGGAGGGATCGAGCGCAGAAGGTGGAGTGCGTATGTGCGCTCGATCGCATGCGGGCTGCGCTCGATCGCAGTCACAGAAATTGGTAGTTACGGACCTGTTTGAGAATTCTAAAAAAGGATAAAAATAAAAATAAAACACAAAAACAAAATTATAGTTAGCAACGGAAAACAAGAAATTAGATTATTAAGCTAAAATTAATCCTTAAAATTTGACAATAAAACTGTTCAGCAGTCCCTGGCAACGACGCCAAAAATTGATGTGGTATTTTTGTGACAAAAAATATCAATTATAAAAATAACCACTCGCAATAGGATGAATCTTTGTAGGATACGGTTATAGAGAGGGTGTTGAACCTTAAGGACTGCAGGGGTTTTGTTATCAAAATTTGAAAGATCAAAATTAACTTAATTAAAAAGAGAATTGATTTGATTTTCTTTAAAACTAAAGTGCATGAAAATAAAAGAGATTTAAAATAAGAGAGATTGTAGGGTATTAACTTCACCTCTATCCGCACAACAATGGCTAATCATAATTAATCCCAGAAATTCATTATATACATGTTATAAATAAACAAGAAATTACCTTATTAAAGAATAAGCATAATCTATGTTTGGTTGGCACGGATCGTCCACTTCACCACTAAGATGTGGTACGACTCGTCTTCCCTATGTATAAATTATCAAATTCTTTAACAGGATACATACAATCAATGAATAAGTGTAACCCATCTTCGGTTGGCACAGACTGTTTACCTAAACTACACTAAACTAGGGTGTAGTACAATCTGTCTTCCCTAGGCATGGCCTATCAAATCTCAATGATCATATGTCAATTAAACCTATTGCATAGCCATCATCCTCATAATCACAGAAAACAAGAATGATTTGATTTCAATAAAAGTGAAATACTTTCTAAGACAAGAGAAGAATTTCACAAATATTGATTTTGCAATTTAAGAACAATTGCATTTAATAATTAAGAACATAGTCAAAAGGTAGCAATTCTCATAGTTATACAATCAACATGCATAAATTGAAAATCGAAAAATTAAATACAATCAAACCATTGTGCTTGGATAGGGTTACATTAACACCCCACGAAGGGGTTTAGCCATTCATGATCTTCTAAGCTCCAAAGATGAATTTCTAATTTCTATTTCTAGGAAGCGGTGTCTTTTTCTCAACGCTTAGAGGCCTATTTATAAGGATTAGGAGAACCCTAAAAGCCCTAAGAATCCCAGAAAAATCATAATTCAGTCTCCCAGTTGGATTGGGAGACCTAGAAAAACTTTCCTTCAGACTCATTTTTGTCTCTACCGCCCATGTGCGCTCAAGCGCACTGTGGCTACAGTAACTCCGCTACAGTATATTGCTACAGTGAATTTGCTATAGTGATGCTACAGTACTTGAAATGCATTTTGAGCCCAAAATCGATGATTTTCTTGTATCTTTATTAAACACCTGAAAACATAAAAACAAAACAAAATCAAACAAATAACAATGCTAAGGAATTAACATATGCAAATTAAGGGGCTTGAATGTGCAACATTTGACGCTTATCACTTTCCCTTATGGCATTGATTTGTTTGTTTAAGCAGAAAAGTTAATTTGCTTTTCTGATTAATTTTCCTTCCTGGGATTCTCTTCTTTCTTCAGGGTTTATTTTGGAATTTGATTTTTTGGGAGTTCGTGTGCTGATCCTTTCACGTTTTTGTTGATCATATCTTGCGGCTTGAATAGAAAATTCTCTTCCAGTTTTTGGAGCTTCGAATTCCTCAATCTGGTTTCTTTTTAGAGCCAAAAAAAACACTAGTCTTTTTGGGTTATGAAAAGAGGAAAAGCTGAAAAAAAACACACTAGCAATTGTAAAGAAACAGGGAAATAGAAACATGGAAAAGAGGAAGATGAAAAGGGTGTCCCAATCGAATCAATTTTGTTTGTCTTTTTAATCTCTTCCATGCACAGCAGCCCCCGTCTTGTCCCTCTCCATAATATCACAGCCTCAAATTTCCTTTCAACACCTTTAGCATAGCAGAGAGACTAAAAGAGCTTGAGACATGGTGAAAAAATTGTGGCTGGGTGGAGAAGAGCCTTGTGCACATCCATCCCCAAAGATAGAGAAACAAACAAAGTGTTATCATCAGAGAAGTATTGCGAGAATAGTAGCATTGTTTAGAGCCCAAAAATCACCTCCAAGTTTAGGTTTTTCTCCAACCCATCTATGCCTCGCTTGCAGTCTCAACCGGTCTCTAGCCCAGCCTCCGGTGCCGGACCTTAACCACCACTGCCTCACCCACTTCTTTGTTGCCGAACCGCCCAAAACTCCAATGCAAAACCTCAACCACCCCAAAGAAAAACAGCAGCTCCAGATTGTTCTGGCAAGACCTCAAACTTTCCCTTCTACAGCCCAAGTCCCCTGCCCAGTCTTTTCAAGAACTCTCCCGCCAACTCGAGCATGAGTTCGACTCAAGCGTGAACCCAAGTGCCAAAATCGAAGGTCTGTTTTTTTTGTGACTTTCCTTTTCTTTCAAAGGATGAAATGGTGAAGAAGAGGGTTTTTATCGAAGAAGCAAAGAAGAAAGACACGTGGTATGGGTTCAAGGGTAAAATGGGCATTTCATTAAAAATTTCCCACATGCGTGGCACATGCGAAGGGCTCCGTTAGGATTTCACAGAAAATCCTAAAGGAAGGGGGTAAGTGGAAGGAAATTCAAGTTTGCTACACCAAAGTGAGAGATTTTGAACAATAGAAGGGTGTCTGCAAAAAGTACGTAAGTTCATGGGGGGTAAGTGAAGTTTCCCATTTATTTTATGAAGATGTTTAACATAAAAAAACATGTGTAACTAAACTACTTCAAATCCTAACGGAATGGGGTAAGTGGAAGGAAATTCAAGTTTGATACACCAAAGTGAGAGATTTTGAAAAATTGAAGGGTGTCTGCAAAAAGTGCATAAGTTCATGGGGGTAAGTGAAGTTTCCCCATTATTTTATGAAGATGTTTAACATAAAAAACATGTGTAACTAAACTACTTAGTAGGGCTAGATTGAAGCCCTAGTTATGTTTATTTAATATTTCAATATTAGTGCCTTTGTGATAATCATATTGTGATGCTTAACTTGATTAATTCATGTTTTTATTGAATTCCTTATATGTGTTTGCTTGATCAACATATGCATATGATATGAATTAGTTAATTAAAATAATTTGGATGACCAAGTCCTGTGTTTAATAAGAGTAACAAAATAATACCATACCAGGTTCTTGAGTTAATCAACATGAAAAACCGAGAGTATACACCCACGCCTTAGGTTCCATGTGTTTATCGATTTCCATATATTTATGCTTTCTTAAAGAACAACTTAGTATGCACCTATATTAAATCCTTTAAGAAAAAAAATAATTAGAGTATACACTCATGCCTAACTCGTTAATTAGGAAAATCTATAGCTTAAAGAGTATACACACATGCCCTTAGGTTGGTAAACATTAAGTATTCATAATATGATTAAAGCATTGGCATGTTGTTATATTATGTAAGCATGATTAGTGGTGAATATCAAAGCTCTACTTTTTATCATTATCAACTCAAAATCAATCTTTTATCTTGTTTTGTTTATTAGATTTTAATTTTAATCAAAATTTACCAATCATCGTGGAAATGATCTTGTACTTGCACTCTATGTTACTGCTTTGAATTTGTGCACTTGTGAGTTTAAACGTATATTTATTTGCATATTAATTTAGGTAGATATATACACAACAGAAGGCGAGGGGGAGACAAGGGAGCGTTTGAGGAGAGAAGCATCAGATGGTGGGCGGCGGCACTGTTGGTCGTTGTCCTATGGTGGCGTCTCCGGATCTGGCTTCCGGTGTAGGTGGGGGAGAGAGATGCGTTAGTGGTTTTGGGAGAGGAATTTTTTCCTAAGGGCTGAAGGGGAGAGAGGGCTGAAGGGAGAGAGAAAGAGGGAGACAATGTTTTTGGGGCTTTTTTTCAATTGATTTTTTTTTTCTTTTCAAAAATGGCATTTTAGTAACTTAACCTCAACAAAGCAATGTCGTTTTGAATTTTTCATCCATTTTGACAGTAATGACTAACGAAGTGGCCAAATTGTAACTGATTAGTAATTTGAGACTACTTTATTATATTTTGAACATTCGAGGACTAAATTGAAAATGATCGGTAGTTTGGGAGCCCTTTTTTATTTTTCCCTAATATTAATGTAAGATCATATCTTTACTATATAAAAAGTGTAAATGTGGCTTGAATAGTGATTTTTCTTTGACAATTGAATTTTATGATTTTGCCCTTTTTAATCATCTGTAAGTGTTAAGAATTGATATGGGTGTTTTTGTCTTTCAAATAATTTAATTACTGTTTTGCCTTCCTAACTTGTAAAGAGTGGAAGATGATTTTTTTTTTTTTTTTTTTTTTTTTTTTTTTTGGGTGTTTTCGGTCTTTTCATTTGCACTATGTAATTGACGATGGTACCCATGCTTAGCTTCACGTGGACAACTTTTCAGAGTAGCTTTTTAATTGTTTCGCTTCTACCGGCTTTTCAGCCGTTTCGCTTCTACCTCCTTCCACTAAAATAGAGTCTTGCGTGTTGCTGAAAGCAAGATTTGCTCTGTTTTTTCTTCAATTTCATCTCTCAGACCAAATCATGTCCAACTCAAGATTTTCTTCGATATTTTTGCCAGAAATTCACCAACTCTTCAGAGTGATGCGAAGATATGATCTACCAACTCTATGGATATGATTTTTGCACAAAAACAGAGATCTCATCTACTTTTGTATTATATTTTAGAAAATGATATAGACACAATTTAAATCAAATTTTAACTTAATTTTTCTCTTTTGAGTTTTTTTTTTTTTTAAAAAAAGAAAGTCTGTGAGGAGAGAGAGAGCCTTAAACAAGAGAGAGAAATTTAGTTTATAAATTAGACTAAAATTAAGTTTAAATTGTAATTATATCGCACTTTTTATACTTGTTTATTAGGCGACTTGACTTTCTCATCAAGCCACACTGTAGACCCATATCTTTTTGACCTTTTTTTTTTTTTTTTTTTTAACAAAAGTAGATTCTTGTCTTTCTCTCCTGACAGCAACTTCAGCCTTTCTTCTTCCTTTTACGTGTTTTTCGCACGAAGGTGTCTTCAATTTCTACAAAAGTTGTTGAACTACTAATGGCTTCTTGTCTTTCTCTCCCTGACAGCAACTTCAGCCTTTCTTCTTCCTTTTACGTGTTTTTCGCACACCACACTAAAAAGACGAAGGTGTCTTCAATTTTAACAGTCGAGCTACTTTAGAACATTTTTCTTCACGGTACGCTTTCATTTGGGTCGTCAACACGTCGCACAATAATTCCATATGGTGCGCTTTCTTCTAAGTCTTTAACACATCGGGTAATAATTCGATATGTTCAAAAGGACTAATTGAGCTCTAATCTAGAATTTCTGATTTGAGGGAGCATCCTTTGTACTTTGTGTAGGAGTTTATTTATAGACTTGAGAATTTCTGATCTGAGTGAACATCTTTTATACCTTGTATATGGGCCTATTTATAAGCTTGAGAGTTGAAGTAGACTTGAACCAATTCTCTCTGTTCAAGTTGGTTTAGAAGTCCAGAGTTGAGATAGAGCTCAACAGCTCTCATGTAGAGACAAACCTAAATGATTATCTTATAGAGATAATCTTGAATAGTTATCTTGTAAAGATAAGTTAAGATTCTTGGAGCTTGAGTTGGAATTGAGCTCCTATTCTCCTGTAGACTTTGAATATGACTTCTTTACTCCAATATAGTCCCAATTGGAATATATCTTCTATTAATTAAATCGCCCTTACTTTATTTAATTAATATCTTCATGGGCTTATCCTTGGCATTGGGCCCAGAATTTGGTGGTGTGAGAAAACGTGTTTAATAACTTGTATTCTATACGTGTATAGTTAGTTATTTTTGAAAATTTTGTAACGACCTGTATTCCTAGAATTAGGCTAATTTGGTTAGTATCCTATTCTATTAGAATATCCCATAAATCATGGAATCTTAAATTACCTAGTCAGTTTTCCTTTTCTGCTGCTAAGGTTGATGTATATAGCTAACATTTTGTGTGTTATTCAAATTAATGAAGAAAATTCTTCCACGGAGTGTTTCTCAGTTTGTGTCATGGTATTAGAGCTTTAGGCTCTTTTCTGGAATTAAAAACCTCGTCACACAGTCCTTCATTGCCGAGACCAAACTACTACTTCTTTGTACTCTATTTTACCCTATTTTTTAGTTCAAAAACATAGTATTTTTGCACTTTTTATGTTTAGCCTTCATTGTTGAAATTTCTCAGAGCAGTTTCTGTTCTTAGTTCTACCTTTACTAGCCTTCATTGCTGGTGGTTTCCGTTTCGAGTGATCAGCCTTAATCGCCAAGAGATCATTGTTCATGAAGAATGTTAGAGGCTGCAAAGACGACCATTACATCACAATCGGAGGAGATTGTTCGATCCCAACAACCTGGGGAATTGCAAAATATCGAGGCAGCATATAGGCTCAATGCAAAAAACTACCTCAAATGGTCTCAACTTGTCTGCACCGTGCTAAAGGGAAAGGGAAAGATCAGCCATCTCATGGGTACGGGGCTGAAACCAGGAGATCCTCGTTTTGAAGCATGGGATGAAGAAGATTCCATGATTATGGCGTGGTTGTGGAATTCTATGACTCCACAGATTAGTGACACATGTATGTTCTTGCCTACTGCCAAGGATATTTGGGATGCAATTTAACAGACATACTCAAAAGCTAGAGATGCGGCTCAAGTATATGAGGTGACGGTGAAGACGATTGTAGTAAAACAATGGAGTAAATATGTTACTAAATATGCCAACCAATTGAAATCTTTGTGTTTTAATGAGGTGGTGGCACTGATTTAAGGTGAGGAAAGCAGAAGAGGTCAGATGCTTGAACCACAGAACACGGACAGCTTGGCTCTGGTGGCTAGTGGTGGCAATAATTCTATTATTAATATGGAACGAGCACTAGTTTTTGAAAATGGGAGACCTAGTCAGTCAAAGGCCCAGAACCGTGATTACAAGGACAACTTGTGGTGCACTTATTGTAAGAAGGCACGCCATACTCGTGAACGGTGTCGAAAACTTCATGGAAAACCTCCAATTCGAGAGTGGGGATAGAAAAGAGAGCAGCCAAGGAACAATGGCATGTTCATGTTGTTGCAGTACAGCAAAATGAAGCAGCACCACAGGAGTTAGGCAGTTTCAACCAAGAAGAGGTCGAGAGGGTGAGATCTCTTATTGGCAATCTTGACAAACCTTCAGGTACTTGTTGATTGGCATATTCAAGTGTGTTTCTTACCTCTATTAGATTAAATGTCTTGGGTGAAACCTTTGCCAACTCTTGGGTCATAGGTTCCCCTAGTCTCTTAAATCAAAGAGACTAGGGGAACCTATGTACAAGGGTGGGGGTCCATGGCAATCCCAAAGTTGTGTAAACAATAATAAGGATTGTACATTTTTGACTTGCACTGCACAAATTTTAATGTAAAAGTGGACTTAGAATTTTAATTTTGTTGGCTTACACTGAACAAATTCAAAATTACAACCATACATGTCTTTACACATTCTTATCCTTGGCACACCCAAATTGTCAACCATCTTTACACAATAACTGTTTTATGAGTAGGTTTCCTCCATCAAACTCCTATCTATGACATATTTGGTTGCCGCCTTAGCCAACCTATGAGCTGCACCACTAGTACAACGACTTACAAATTCAATTTTCCACCCGATAAAAGAGTGAATGATCGTACGAATATCATCTATTATCTGACCAAACTTGCACCAATTACGGGTCGATGCTTGCACGACAACAACTACTATTTTTAGTCACCTTCTAGTATTATATGGTTTAATCCCATATCTTTACAAAGCTGCACCGCCTGAAACTAGGCCAAAGTCTCCACAACAGTTGGATCTAGAAGGCCCACCCTTGTCTTGCTCCTGGCCGCCAACACCTTGCCATCATGGTCCCGTATCACAGCTCTTAATCCCATCTATTCGACCATTGATTTTATGGAATATTATGAATTTCTTTCAAGAAAAAAAAAACAAAAACAAAAACAAAAACAAAAATATAACTGTTTTATGACTTTATAGTTTATATCTATAGACCCAAGTTGAGGATATGCTTTTCAAACTTACTCTTTATTTTAAAAATAAAAGATACGAAGATTTATTGTGAAGTTTATTTAAATAAGAAACAAAAAAAAAAAAAAAAGTAGTTTTGTTTCCTAAAATTAAGAATTAAAAAATGTAAGAAAAGTTGTTGATAGTGCTTTTAGTTGCTAAGGTTATCTAGCTTTCGTTTGTACACAACCATCAATTAGTCGGAAAATATTTTTTATGTATTACAGTAAACCTATATCTATTGAATTTGTCTGCTTTTATTTTAAACTTGCTAGAAAAGACTTTTTAAAACTTGTCTGCTTTTATTTTACATAAATACACACGTACACATATGTAGAGAACTATATGCTACGTATTTATATATTTATGTAAGTTTAGACTTCCCTTACAAAAAAATTGTAATTCTGCCACTCATAAACACATTACACATTGCTCTGCCTCACAAGATGTGAAGAGACATGGCGTATAGATTCAAATAGAGAACTAAACTGTCTTTTTACTTTTACCTTTTCGACTCTTTATTGTTGGAGTGAAAGTTTAGAGCATTCCTAAACTATCTCACCAAACTAAATTTTTGGCTATTTTAGTGAGCTAAATCACTAAAAAAAAAAAAAAAAAAAACTCTCAAATGGCCTCACCAAAATAGTGATTTTGGTTTGGTGAATGAATAGTACTCACTAAAGATAGTGAGTATCATTCACTACTATTCACTCACCAAATGAATAAAATGTAATATTACTTTTCTCTCTTCCTCCTTATCTTTAGTGAGTATCATTCACTACTATTCATTCACCAAATGAATAAAATGTAATATTACTTTTCTCTCTTCCTCCTTATCCTTTGAAAAAAGTTGAAAAAAAAAAAAAAAGATTATTAAAATATATATTTAAATGGAATGGTGAAAATTGATAATTAACATAGTATGTCTGCTAGGGTCCTTTAAAAAACTAGGTAATAAAAATAAAGAAAATGTACTTTTATCTATTTTGGTGAGTAAAATTTGACGAGGCTGCTAACATTATCTTCTTCTTTTTTTCTTTTTTTTTTTTTTGTGAATTTTAGAGAAAAGTCAAATATCATGAATTCAATGTAAATGCTTTAATAAATCCTATATTTGATCTAAAATCAAAGAGACTAGGGGAACCTGTGTAGAAGGGTGGGGGTCCATGGCAATCCCAAAGTTGGGTAAACAATAATAAGGATTGTACATTTTTGACTTGCACTGCACAAATTTTAATGCAAAAGTGGACTTAGAATTTTAATTTTGTTGGCTTACACTGCACAAATTCAAAATTGTACATTTTTGACTCGCACTGCACAAATTTTAATGCAAAAGTGGACTTAGAATTTTAATTTTGTTGGCTTACACTGCACAAATTCAAAATTACAACCATACATGTCTTTACACATTCTTATCCTTGGCACACCCAAATTGTCAACCATCTTTACACAATAACTGTTTTATTAGTACGTTTCCTCCATCCAACTCCTATCTATGACATATTTGGTTGTTGCCTTAGCCAACCTATTAGCCGCACCATTAGTACAACGACTTACAAATTCAATTTTCCACCCGATAAAAGAGTGAAGGATCGTACGAATATCATCTATTATCTGACCAAACTTGCACCAGTTACGGGTCGATGCTTGCACGACGTCAACTACTATTTTAGTCACCTTCTAGTATTATATGGTTTAATCCCATATCTTTACAAAGCTGCACCGCCTGAAACGCGGCCAAAGCCTCCACAACAGCTGGATCTAGAAGGCCCACCCTTGTCTTGCTCCTGGTTGCCAACACCTTGCCATCATGGTCATGTATCACAGCTCTTAATCCCATCTATCCGACCATTGATTTTATGGAATAATATGAATTTCTTTCCAAAAAAAAAAAAAAAAAGGCAAAACAAAACAAAAATATAACTGTTTTATGACTTTATAGTTTATATCTATAGCCGCAAGTTGAGGATATGCTATTCAAACTTACTCTTTATTTTGAAAAGAAAAGATAAGAAGATTTATTGTGAAGTTTATTTAAATAAGAAAAAAAAAAGTAGTTTTGTTTCCTAAAATTAATAATTAAAAAAAGTAAGAGAAGTTGTTGATAGTGCTTTTAGTTGCTAAGGTTATCTAGCTTTCGTTTGTACACAACCATCAATTAGTTGGAAAATACTTTTTATGTATTACAACAAACCTATATCTATTGAATTTGTCTGCTTTTATTTTAAATGTGTTAGAAAAGACTTTTTAAAACTTGTCTGCTTTTATTTTACATAAATAGACATGTACACATATGTAGAGAACTATATGCTACATATTTATATATTTATGTAAGTTTAGACTTCTCTTACAAAAAATCATAATTCTGCCTCTCATAAAGGCATTACATGTTGCTCTGCCTCACAAGATGTGAAAAGACACGGCGTATAGACTCAAATAAAGAATTAAACTGTCTTTTTACTTTTACTTTTTGGCCTCTTTATTGTTGGAGCGGAAGTTAGAGTATTCCTAAACTATCTCACCAAACTAAATTTTTGGGTATTTTCGTGAGCTAAATCACTAAAAGTTGCAAAAAAACACTCTTCAATGGCCTCACCAAAATAGTGATTTTGGTTTGATGAATGAATAGTACTCACTAAAGATGGTGAGTACTATTCACTCACCAAATGAATAAAAAAATAATATTACTTTTCTATATTCCTCCCTATTCTTTGAAAAAAAAAAAAAAAAACTTAAATGATGGCTAAGAATCCTATAAGCATGCACCCTGATTCAAAGAGGAGGGTAGGAATTGCACTTGGTTGACTCCTTTGGAAATTGAATTGGATTCTTCCATGCAAGGCACCCTTGAATGGACTTCTTCTTCAATTGAATTGCCCAAATCTTTTACACCAATTCGTTGACAACTACTCAAAAAGAAAATTAAACATGGTGAAATGTAAAATAGATTGTATTAAGGCATATAAGGCAAGGAAACAAAGCAACAAAACGAAAGATAAGGAGACAGAGGAAGAAAAGGAAACAAAGCAACGGCTACTATATAATGGTTAGTAAATCACTTGTATAAATAAACCATTAGTGAAATGAAATGCATAAAAAAGGAAAAAATGCAGTCCATAATATTTCTCAATCTTTCTTCCTCTCTCCCTCCTTACATTCTCGATAATCAATAAACTTCTATTTGGTATCAGAGCCTACTGGCTCACGCCATCTATACGCATCCTGGTTTTGATTTTTTTTTTCCTCTTCATTTGGTTGCTGCACAACCTGTTTGGGCTGTGTTCTTTTTTTTTATTTTTTATTTTTATTGAATTTGGAGATTTTGTATGGCTAGATGCAGAGTAGATAATCCTCCTCTCATATGGGATGATATTGTTCAGATGGGATGCAGCAATTGGGGTAGCAAAACTCTATAGTCCTTGCTTTGTTGTCTGGCTTTGGGGTCTGCTCTGTATCATATTTGGCGTACTAGAAATGAGATTCAGCATGCAGGACATCCGATCACTGAGGACCAGAATTTGAAAAAGATCTTGTGGGAAGTTCGGACTAGAGTAACTGGGAGAAGGAAGTTTCCTAAAACCAGGGAAAATCTTGTACTTTGTTCCTTATAGAACCTGCGTGCAGATATGATTTGTTGAGGAAAGCTGCTGCAGTGGAATTTCTACAGTTCTGGTTTTTTAGTTCTTTTTTTTTTTTTTTTTTTTTCTTTCTGAGTTGTTAGTGTTTGCTGTTATATAGCAGCTGGTTGTTTTCTGCAGATTTTGCTGCAGTAGGTTTTGTTGCTTAGTATGGTGTTCTGAAGCTCGTTTTGGGTTGCTTGTTTTAGGCCTCTGTGAGGTTTTGTTTTTAGCCTTTTTGTTAGGCTTGTAATGTGAATCTTTGTACTCCTTTTGAGTTCTGGTTTATAAAGCTTCTTATTCATAAAAATAAAAAATAAAATAAATAAAAAATAAAATAAAAAAGAAAAAAGGGGTATTTTATGCCTTTTATCAGTATCTTAACATCATTTTATGTGTTTTATTTTCTTGACCAATTTAGTAATAAACCAAGTTTAAGGGTACGTTTGGGAGTGCGTTTTTAAAAAAATAATCTGCGATTTTAAACCAAATCTCAATTTTATGGTGTTTGGGATTGCGATTTTAAAAACGCAAATTTTAAAATCGCAAAAAAATCTGCGATTTTCATAAGCTGATTAGAGGGTGCTTATTTGAAAATGTGCGAATTTAAAACAAAATCACTATTTCTATTAATAAGATATTTGGCGCAATAGTTACCTTTTTTTGAGCAGGAATGAAAAAATACCAAGAATACCCACCTAAAATATATTAAAACCCTTCTCTTTTTTTTTTTTTTTTTCTTCATCCTCTCTGTTTCGTTCATCCTTTCTCCGCCCTATAGCAGTGTGCGTCGCTGTTGTCCATCTCTCCGCCCCTCTACCACGTAATAATCTCACCTTAATATTTTATTTCTCTCCATATAATTCCTTTGCTTTTGTAAAACTTTCCACTGTTTGGTATTCAGTGATATTTTATGTGGTTTGTATGATTACTGTGCCTTTTTATATATGCGTTTATGTTCTTCGACCATTTCTACAGAGTAAAGTTGTGATTTTTTTTTTTCAAAATTTTATTTAGATCACCGTGCATGCATAGTGATCTGCAATCTATCATAGTATGCAGTGATAGATCACTGTACACGCACAGTAATGTGATAGTGCGTGTACAGTAATCGTGTGAGGCTTTTTCTTTTTTTTTAAAAAAAATACTATACAATGACCAAGATGATGATTTTTCTTTGGTCAGTGTGCACTGCATAGTGATGTGCACAGTGACGATTTTTTATAGCTTTTTTTTTTTAAAAAAAAAAAAAATGTAATGTACAGTAACAATTTGTGATGAATTTTTATTTTTATTTTTTAATGGGTATTGCACTGTAACAGTTGGTGATATTTTTTTTATATATGTTTTTTAATGGGTAATAAACAGTGATAATTTTTTATATATATATTTTTTAATGGGTAATAAACAGTTATCAAGTACTAATTTAAATTATTGGTGAATTATGTAATAGTTAAATTTGATAAACATTATTAGTTTAATTTGATGGATTGTTTTTGTATTTTTTATTATATGTCTATTTGGAATATGTTTGAAGAAAAAAAAAAAAAAAAAAAAAAAAAAAGCATATAGAAACAAGTAATATAGCAATATATAATTGCCTAAGTAGAAAACTCAAAGTTAATGTCAAATTATAAGTCATACTTTTGTTTGCATAGGTGTTAAAAATGGAGGCTTATAGACAATGTTAGTTATTTTACTGTTATAAAGAAATGTCTTTGTTGGTAATTTGGTCATGAAACCGCAATTATATGCTAATGTTATCAAAACACTCAATTGATAAAAAAAGTATTTTTTAGCATATTTTACGGTTTTACCAAATACCTGTGCGATTTTAAAACGTAACGATTTTAAAAACGTAATTTTTAAAAACGCAATTTTTAAAATCGCACTTATTGAAATCGCACTCCCAAACGGGCCCTAAGAAGAAAAAAAAATTCATGAAATCGTTACTAATAATTGCATTAATAAATATGGTAATTGTGCTAATAACCAACCATCAACTGGTCAGCTTATAGCTCACAACTTCTTAATAAGGAGATTGACACCATTTTCAGGCTCTATAACCAACCTCATTGCCGGGGAATGCCTATATTTTGGTGACAAGGAGAACGAGAAGTTGGAGACAATTAAAGCTAAAAGAATTTTGAGCTCTACCATGGCAAAGTTCTGCCCCAAACACGTACGCGGACCAACTCCAAAAGGCATGTAGACATAAGGAAGCTTGCATGCACCACTAACCCCATTGGCAAACCTCTCAGGGTTAAACTCCTTGGCTTCAGGTCCCCAAATATCAGGGTCTTGGTGCAAGGTTACCAACAAGGTCCAAACATTGACACCTTTAGGCACCTGAATATCTCCGAATTTCATGTCTTTCATTGCCTCCCTCGACACTATTGGCACTGGAGGGTAAAGTCTCAATGATTCATTAATTACCATTGTCAACTGTCAATGATTAAAACGGTTAGAATATAAATTGAATAATTAAATTCATTTTTTCATATCAGTTTAAACTTTTGGGTTAAATGCCAGTGTCTTGAATCCACGTGTCGGGCATTACTTACTATTTTCATCTTGCGAACCGTGTCAACATTAGGCATTTGACCTCCGCAAACTTGGAGCACCTCAGCACGAACTCTGGCTTGCCATTCAGGATTTGAGGCCAACAACATCAGTGTCCACGTTGCAGAGACAGCAGTAGTCTCGTACCCAGCTAAATATATGTTCTTGCAATTGTCTACAATGAATCTTTCTGTCTCTTCTTTGGAAAATCCACTGCTGGTGGCAGCTTCAAGAATCATATGTAACAAATCATAATTCCCTGATGTTGCTTCCTTTCTTTCCTTCGCAACGTCGAGAATCAAAGCGCGAACATGTTTTTCCAGCTTCCATGTTTCTCTATTACTCTTTGTTGGAAGATGTCTGATTGATTGCAACACAAGCAACCACTTTTTATCAAAAAACAACCTTTTTATGTGATGTTAGACATAAAGTGATTTTGGGTAGGGAAAAGATGAAACCTCATTCCAGGAATGCCATTGGATAAAATCTTGTTAGACATATGCTCTTGAAGTGCTCTAAGCTTTAAAAATATCTCCTCCCCTTCGGAATAGTTGCTCCCAAAACAGGCTCTTGAAATTACATCCCCGGAAAAGCTTCTCATATATTCATCAATGTGTACATCTGCAACCCCGCCCTCACTTTCTATCCTCCATGAGTTCACCAATGCCATCGAGGAATCTACCATTATCTTCATCATGCCCTACACAAGGTACAAAGGAGTCTTCTAAGATATTCTCGTAAACGAATTTTATAAAACAATTGTGATCTCTCCTACCTGAAAGTAGCTAAGTTCGATTTGAAGCGTACCTTAACCTTGTCGATGTATAGTTCAGGAGCAAGGATCTTCCTCTGGTGAGCCCATGTTGCTCCATTTGAAGTCAGGATCCCTTGACCAAGCAGAGGACCACGCTCTTTGGATTGATACGAAGGCTTTCCAAAGTCTAAGGAAGTGCATATGCTTATTTCCTTCACCACCTCAAGATCGTTCATGTGCAGTATTTGTATGTTGCCAAGGGAGAACATAAATGTTGAACCTGTATACATTATTATAAACAAACCATTCAGAATATTCAAAAATATATGAGATCTGAAGCAATTTATTACTTATTACCATATGATTTTCTCCATTCGTCGAAGAATGGAAAGATTGCAGAAGAGCAATTGTGGGTTATTACTTGCTCTCCTTTTTGTTGAGCCTTTGAGGGTGAGGATTTCATCTTCTTCATGTCACCAATATTTCCAAGCAAAAAAGAGGGTGGAGGGCCTCTGATCCCCTGTTTTCTCAGAATTGCTCGAAGCCTTTTTGGCTTCAATATTAGACCTTCACACATCTTCATGAGCGTGGTAACCAACCCAAGCAAGGCGATTGTGATGATGATCTTAGAAAGAAGCAATAGCTGCTCCATGGCTTTTAGTCTCTAGATCTCTTTTTGTTCCAAAACTGGCTTCTCTTCTTGATAAGCATTTTGGATTGCATGGTTCTGTATATAATGAAGCTTTGACTCTGTCGTACGTACCTTCTAGATATGTTATAATGTGTGGTTGTAATTTCTTTGTTTTTTTCAGGGTGGTGTAAAATGAAGATTAATCCATCCCTCCAAAATTACCCCCACAAACTTTAGCTTGTGCATCCTCTTTCTAAAATAGACTTGAGCTATAGTATCTCTTCAAATAAATAAATAATGAATAGAAAATTATTAAGCAGATTTTCTTAAAAAAAAAAAAAAATTTAAAAGAGAGAAAAAAGAAGATTAATACTATGGACCATTTTTTTTATCCTCTTTTTATCTTCCTTAAGCTGATATAGCTTTCAAAATTACATTTGAATCAAAATTCAAGTATGATTCATCTAAAATGTAATGGTAATTTTAAAAATTACAACAACTTTAAAAGGATAAAAAGAAAATAAAAAAAATTATCCCTACCATTACTTAAAAAAAAAAATACATAAGCTAAAGTTCTTGTCTAAAAAGTGTTTTATATAACAAGAAAACAAGTTGTTGGATAAGATTCGTTTACCCAATATTAGTTAAATAAATACAATATAAAAGTTTTAAAACTTCTATTGATTAGATTAGACAACACACGTCGCCAAGGGCAGCTCAATACATCATCAAAGGCAAAATGCTCCACTAGATGTCAAACCAAAAAAAAAAAAAAATTAGACAACACGCTATCCTATTTGTATCAAAACTTGTCATTTGGGTTAGAATTTCTTAAAAGATATATATATTTTTTCCTCTACAATGTTTTTTTGTTTTTCTTCACGCAATAACAAGACAATTGGGTATGAAGAGAAATTGCACTTTGAAACTTAATTGGAGAGAATGGTTCATAATTATTAAGACACTAGAAGATATTGTGCCACAATCCTCTCCTACACTCAAGACCACACCTGTCAAGGAGAACCCAACAAGGAAACATACAGCTGGAAGGAAATATCCAACTCAAGTTATTGCGCCAGAAGCTTCTAGTAATCATACAAGGAAACACACAGCTGGAGATTCATGAGTTATAGCCACTAGTCAAATATACCTTCATAAGGAAAACATTAAAGACAAAACGCTCCAGCAATTAACATGACGCTCCTGTCATAAATTAGATTTTCAATCAGTAGAAATTTCCTTGTAAAAGTGTCTCTCGTGCTTGTATATAATTTACCACATACACTGGCTGTAAATCAACAAAGTGAGAAGATTATCTCCAAGAGAATTGTTTCTCTTTACATGGTATCAGAGCCCTTCTAGGACTCACGTCATTTTTTTTCTGATCCTCAAAATGTCTTCCTCCACCAATTCCACCAACGTCACTCCCTCTGTTACCCTTTCCCCTGCCTCTCTGTTTAACAATCTTCCTCATCGTGTCACTACCCAACTTACTCGTGAAAATTATATCACGTGGCAATGGCAGATGGTAACTTACCTCAAAGCCCAAAATGTCTATGGTTTTGTCGAAGGCACCATCCCTTCACCCACACAAACAATTCCTAACCCCACCCCATCTACGGATTCCCCTGATACAATTGCCAACCCAGATTTTCTCACTTGGCTCCAACAAGATCAAATGGTCCTAAGTACCATCTTGTCCACCCTCACTGAGAGTATTATCTCTCAAGTTATTGGTTATTCCACCTCAAGTGAAGTCTGGCATGCTCTTGAACGCATGTACTCTTCCCATTCACGGGCTCGGATCATGCAAGTTCACTATCAACTTGCTACACTCAAGAAAGGAGGCTCCTCCATTTCTGAATTTTTTCAGAAATTCAAGACTCTTGCTGATACTCTAGCTTCTGCTGGCCAGCCACTCAATGATTTTGAGATGGTTTCATTTTTACTTGTTGGTTTGGGCACTGAGTTTGACTCGTTTGTAACCTCTGTTACCACGCGTGTGGACCCCATGTCCATTGAAGACTTATATGGGCACCTTTTGACTCATGAAATGCGCCTAGAGCACAACTCCAGTGCTGTTGAATCTGTTTTTCCCTCAGCAAACGTGGCTACAGCACGTCCTTTGACCCATAAAAATAAGGGTGCATACCGTGGGCCATCCCCACCCTTTCGCCAGCATTCCACTCACAGATCCCATGGTTTCCGTGGGAGAGGCCGTGGCAGAGGGCCATCACACACATCAACTGGTCCTAATTCTCGACCAGTCTGCCAAGTTTGCAACAAACCTGGCCATACTACCCTTAGTTGTTACCACAGGTTTGATTATTCTTTTCAAAAGGATAACTCACCTAACATGCAAGCTTTTTCGGCAGCATCCTCTCAGAACAACAATGATATCAACTGGTATCCAGACACCGGGGCTACCAACCATGTCACATCGGAGCATGAAAATCTCAACCTTTATTCTGATAGCTACACCGGCACAGATCAATTGCATGTAGGCAATGGGCAAGGTCTGACTATAAGCAACACTGGTTCTTCCAAATTAATCTATCCTAATGCTTCATTTTTATTGACCAATCTTCTTCATGTCCCACAGATTAAAAAGAACCTTTTGTCAGTTTCTCAGTTCACTCGTGATAATAATGTCTATTTTGAATTTCACCCCTCTTTCTTTTGTGTTAAGGATTCACTCACGGGCAACACTCTGCTTCGCGGCCAGAGTAAAGATGGCCTCTACACGTTCCCCTCATGTTCTCCTCCACCTCGGTTAGCTTTCTTGGGTGAACGTGCTTCCATGGACCGCTGGCATTGTCGTCTAGGTCATCCCTCCCTCCGTATTGTTAGTCAAGTCGTTCGCGCTCATCACCTTGCAATTCTCAAGAATAAAGTCTCTGGTCTATGTGCTGCATGTCGAATGGGCAAAAGCCATGAGCTACCATTTCATCTTTCTCCATCTGTTTCAAATTATCCCTTGGATTTAATCTTTACCGATGTATGGGGACCTTCCCCTTATTATTCTAATAATGGCAATCGGTATTATGTGTGTTTTATTGATGATTACAGTAAATTTGTATGGTTGTTTTCTATTGCCGCTAAATCTGCTGTTACTTTTATATTCTTACAGTTCCAAACACATGTGGAAAAAATTTTTGAGCGTAAAATCAAAGCCATTCAATCAGACTGGGGTGGAGAATTTCGAGCTCTCAATCCCATTTTATCACGCCAAGGGATCTCTCATAGGATCTCTTGTCCTCACACTCATCAACAACAAGGTTCCGTGGAAAGAAAACACAGACACCTTGTCGAAACGGGTCTCTCCTTACTCGCAGCCGCTTCCATGCCACTCAAATTCTGGGATGACGTCTTCCTCACTGCAGCCTTTTTAATTAATCGTCTCCCTTCCTCAGTTACCCACAACAAATCGCCATTTGAATTACTATTCCACAAGGCTCCTGACTATAATTTCTTAAAGGTTTTTGGGTGTGCATGTTGGCCTCATTTGCGCCCTTACAACCAACACAAACTTGCCTTCCGATCTCAACTTTGTGTTTTTCTCGGGTATAGTTTTCAACATAAAGGTTACAGGTGTCTCCATGTTCCTTCAGGCCGCATTTATGTGTCCCGTAATGTTATTTTTGATGAAAATTATTTTCCTTTTCATACTAACTCTGTGATTGCAGCTTCTCCTAAGACTAATTCTGTGCCATTACCTTCCAACCTCACGGTACTACCAACTCCACTTGTCACAGATCTTCCATCTCCACAATCCTCTCCTCATGCACCTCAAGTTACACCTGGCCCACTACACCCTCCCTGCTCATCAAATTCAGAAACTGCTGCGTCACCTACTGCCCATGTGCTGCCGGTTCCCCATGTGCCTACTACTGCATCTAATTCCACTACTATGCCAGGTGCTGCTCACTCCATGCAAACAAGGTCCAAGAATCAAATCCATAAGCCACGTGCATTCACAGATGGGACCATTCCCTATCCTCCACCAAAGGCACTTCTCACCGCGATTGATGCTTCCTATGAGGAACCTACCTCATTCACAATTGCACACAAATCCCTGCACTGGAGGGAAGCCATGACATCTGAATTTAATGCTCTCCTTCAAAATGGGACATGGACGCTTGTTCCTCGAGAGCCCCACATGAACCTTGTTGGGTGCAAATGGATCTATAAAATCAAGCGAAAATCTGATGGCACTATCGATCGCCACAAAGCTCGACTAGTCGCCAAAGGATTTCACCAACAACCTGGGATTGATTATGATGATACTTTCAGTCCAGTGGTTAAACCCACAACCATTCGGACTGTCCTTTCTATTGCTGTCTCATCCAATTGGTATATAAAACAATTGGATGTAACAAATGCTTTTCTCCATGGATTTTTGCAGGAAGATGTATACATGGTTCAACCACAAGGATTTGTTCATCCCACTCTTCCAGATCACGTTTGTCACCTCAAAAAATCCCTCTATGGTCTTAAACAGGCTCCGCGAGCATGGTTCTCACGCCTTAGCTCTCGCCTACAGGAACTTGGTTTTATGGGTTCACGGGCAGATACTTCGTTATTTCTTTTTGGTACCGGTGCTACCACTATTTTCATCCTCATCTACGTGGATGATATAATCATTACAGGTCCAAATACAGAACTCATAGCCCGTCTTATTGCTAAGCTCCAAGGTGATTTCCCAATCAAGGACCTGGGCACTCTTAATTACTTCTTAGGTGTGGAAGTAACCCCTGATGCACGTGGACTTTTTCTCTCTCAACGAAGGTACATTTTGGACCTCCTCAAGAAATCTAATATGCTATCTGCTAAGACAGTGACATCCCCTATGTCTTCTTACAAGACATTGTCCCGCTTTGATGGCGAAGCATTTGAAGATCCCTCGTTATATCGGAGTATTGTTGGTTCCTTACAATATCTCTCACTCACTCGCCCAGACATCTCTTTTGCCGTCAATAAAGTTTGTCAATTTCTCCAACGGCCAACAATCCCACATTGGACTACTGTAAAGCGAATATTGAGGTATTTGAAACATACTTTGTTCTATGGGTTACTCATTCGCAAAAACTCAGTCTCACAATTACATGCTTACTCCGATGCCGATTGGGCTGGCTGCCCCGATGATCGCCGTTCTACTGGTGGCTATTGCATTTTTCTTGGGAGTAATCTTATATCTTGGAGCTCTCGTAAACAAGCCACTGTCTCACGCTCAAGCACCGAAGCCGAATACCGCTCACTTGCCAATACAACGGCTGAAATTCAGTGGCTCCAGTCCCTTCTCAAAGAACTTGGTATATTCCTATCTGCACCTCCCATCCTATGGTGTGACAATCTTGGCGCCACCTACCTAACAGCCAATCCCATGTTTCACGCCCGTACCAAACATATCGAAATAGATTTTCATTTCGTTCGTGATAAGGTTGCAGCAAAATCCTTGATGGTCCGATTTATTTCCACAAAAGATCAAAAAGCCGATATCTTTACCAAACCTTTGGTCTCTACACGCTTTGATGTTCTCCGTAGCAATCTCAGCATCACTGAAATTCCGCTTCAATTGAGGGGGCATATTAAGACACTAGAAGATATTGTGCCACAATCCTCTCCTACACTCAAGACCACACCTGTCAAGGAGAACCCAACAAGGAAACATACAGCTGGAAGGAAATATCCAGCTCAAGTTATTGCGCCAGAAGCTTCTAGTAATCATACAAGGAAACACACACAGCTGGAGATTCATGAGTTATAGCCACTAGTCAAATATACCTTCATAAGGAAAACATTAAAGACAAAACGCTCCAGCAATTAACATGACGCTCCTGTCATAAATTAGATTTTCAATCAGTAGAAATTTCCTTGTAAAAGTGTCTCTCGTGCTTGTATATAATGTACCACATACACTGGCTGTAAATCAACAAAGTGAGAAGATTATCTCCAAGAGAATTGTTTGTCTTTACAATAATTAAGCGAAACTCACAAAAAGTACTCCATCCGGGCAATTATTGACCGGAGGAGGACCCGTAATGCTTAAGAATTCATCCATTCTTGCTCCTTGGCAAATGTGGGACAAGCTCTTTTTTTTTTTCTTTTTTTTTTTGGGCTATGCAATTCTAAGAGAATTGGGTAAGGAAAAATGACACTAGCGGAACTGAACATAAACGAATGATTTATAATTACGCAGAATTTACAAAATTACTACATTTAAGCAATGATATGGTAAACCTTGGAATTAGAAAACCCTCTTAAGACATGAATTGGTAGATCTTTGAATTAGGTTTCCAACGCTATCAAACTGGTTCCAATCCAATGTCCGGAAACTTGATATATGATTTTTTTTTTTTTTTTTATTAAAGCTGGTTTAGTGTGAATTGCACCCTACACCAGATATGGAGCGGGAAAAGAGACCATTTATTTTTTTGTGTTTTTGTGTAGTTACAGTAAAAGAATTTAGTTGTCTATTACAGCTTTGTGATCTGGAAAATAATCATGTTTGCTGGGATTATGTCATGGCGTTGGGGATTCAGCAATATTGGAGAAACAAGGATTTTAAAGCCCATGTGTTCAGGTTGGCTCTTGGGGCTACACTGTATCACACTTGGCCTAATAGGAAGGATTGGCTTAGGTGCAGTAGTGCACCATGCGGCAGCCCAAAACGATCCAAAAATAATTTTTTTTAAAAGTAGTAATATAATATTTATTAAATATTAAAAAAATTAAAAGTATTAAAAAAAATAAAATAAAAATGAAAAGGGTGGCTCCTTGGCCAAAAATGAGATGACCGAACCACCCTAGTTTTGCCAAGGGAGTGGCTGGAGCCACCCCCATAGCCGGTCTGGGATTGACGAACCACCCCCATGGCCAAGGAGGTGGCTTGGCCACTCACAAAAGGCCAAAAGAAAAAAATACATAAAAAAAAAAAAAAAAAAAATTGGGTTTTGACCCTTTAAGGGTGGCCAGACCACCCTCAAAGGCCTGTGGGTGGTTTCGGCTACCACCCCCTAAAGGCCGAAAGCAAATATATATATATATATGAGTGATGATAAACATCACGCCAGGCGTGCACGAACAGTCATGCACGCTCGTGTAATTTTTTTTTTTTAATTAAAATATTAAAATATTATATTTTAATATTTTAAAATATTAAATCACCCAGGCGTGTATGACTGCGTGCAGTCATGCACGCTCGGCGTGATGTTTATCATCACTCTATATATATATGTTTGGGTTTTGGGGGTAGCCGGGGGTGGTCCGGCACCCCCAAAGGGCCAAAACCCAAACTTTTTTTAAATTTTTTTATAGATTTGGTTGAAGGAAATTCCTCCAACCCAGTTTGGAGGAAAACCTTGTCCATAGAAAATTATTAAGTAGATTTTCTTAATAAGGTAAAAAAAATAATAATAATAAAAAAAAAAATTAATAAAAAATTTGGCTCTAGGAGTGGTCCTTGAAGACGGTCAACCAGCTGGGGGGCTATAATGGAAGAAATGCAGCCCCTTTTGGCTTTGTTTGCGGCCCCTAAGGACAATCAATCTTATGGGGCTGCAATGGAGGAGATGCAACCCTCCTGGCTTTATGTGTGGCCCTTGAGGACGACCCAATGGTTGCAGAGGATACTGCCACCCACACGGAGTCCGTTCACACGGAAGTCTTAGAATCTTTTGAGGAAGATGGTGATACTGCCATGTCAGACTTGGCTTTGAGAGGTTCAGGAGGTACAGAGAAGAATCAAGTTCCCTATGGGGGTTTTTATCGAAAGCCGCTTCTCAAGTTCGGCCTAAATGTGGGGAGAGTTTTCCAGAAGCGGCTGCTCCCTAAATGTTTGAGAGCTCGCCTTCTCTTGGGGCAGACCCTGATGTTGAAGGTTTGCTTGGAGCCTTGGTTCATTTGTTGGGGCCAGCCTCAACTTTTGTTTCGGTGGACCCTGTGGCTCGTCGATTTTGTTCCTCTTTGGCGCAGGCTGCTTTGGATGCTATAACTATTTGTTATGGGATGGCCCTGGAGCATAGGGCTTCTGATGTTGCTAGTACTTCCCCTCAACCTACTGTGGTGGAGCTAGAGTTTAAATTGGAGGCCGCTTTGAAGGAAAATGCCCAGCTTTATAGAGAGAACAGTGAGTTACTGTTAGAGCTGGAGCGAAATCAATCCATGGAAGCCGTTTGCACAAAGTGTATCCGTCTTCAAGCCGCTTGTGATGAAGCGGAGGCTAGATCTATGGTCAGCCAAAATCAGGCGATTGCTTCTGAGAATTTGGTGGCTTTTTACTGTGACAGGGTTCGGGTGACCGAGGATTTAGCTTGGAATGCCCAGTCTGTAAGGTATGCTGCCAATGTGGCCTTGCGAAGTGCTGCAGCAGAAACTTAGGGGGGCTCGTGCAGCGTGGAGGCTAAGGCTGTAAAGAGGCCAATCGTTCCAAGCAGAAGGACTTGGAGGTTCGGCGGGTGAAAGAGGATGCCGCAGAGGAGCGAGACGGGTTTTTCGCTCGCTTGCACTTCCAGCACGGTCAAATCCTTGGTCTTAAAGAAGAGTTATGACGTGTTCCAGCAGCTAGTAGTAGTAGCTAGAGGGGCGTCTTCAGAAGTGGATTTAGGGTGTGCCAAATTTTTTTGTGTGGAGAGTATGGGCCAAGGAACCCTGAAGACATTAAACTTAGTGCTCATGAGAGGCACCCCATAGATTATCCTGTTATTTTTCTAGGAAAAAATGCAGTTTACCCCCATGAAGTTTTAGAGGTTTTTCAATTTTAACCCCAAAGTTCAAAAATTGGCAATCTACCCCCCTGAAGTTTCAAAAATTGGCAATTTAAATCTTCCGTTTAATTTTTCCGTTAAATTGGACGAAATTTTTTTAAAAAAAGCCTAAGCGCAATGATGTAATTTCATAGATTTCGGTCTATTTTGACGGAAAAATTAAACGGAAGGTTTAAATTGCCAATTTTTGAAACTTCAGGGGGGAAGATTGCTAATTTTTGAACTTTGAGGTTAAAATTGAAAAACCCCTGAAACTTCAGGGGGGTAAACTGCATTTTCCCCATTTTTCTATTTGTTTTTCAATTTATTTTTATGTTGATCTTTAGTTTTGTTTTAGTGTTTTATTTTGCAGGGACAAGTGTGCATCAATTCAAGTTTGGGGGTGTGATATGAGCCACGCTATACCAGACAGTTTCGTCCATTTCCTGGGTAAATTCTTTCCATGTTATAAACACATTGGAGACAATGTGTAATTTAAGTTTGGGGGTATAGGAGACACTTTACACACACTTTGTCCCTGTTTTATTTTGTTTTTATTTTTGTTGTTTGTTAATATATATATATATATGTTCATGTTTGTCTTAAGATTTCTATTGATCTGAAAGAATTGTGATTTGATTTCATTGGTGAGCTTAAAATTTTGAACACATGATTTGATGATAGAATTTTTCTGTTTGGTTACTTGCTCTAGGCAGCTAAGAAGTCATATGTTTGATATGATCTTACACAAGCACATTAGCACATAATTTGTGGGGCATGACATGAAAGTCTGATGTGTGTGTTTCTATGTCTTGGGTGAGAATGGATGATTTATTGGATGGATACTTTGGCATATATATATATATGTGTGTGTGTGTGTGTGTGTGTGTGTGTGTGTGATAAAAAAAAAAAAAAAAAAAGATCATTGATAAGCTTTTCACTAAGTAACATGACCTCTTGCCTCATCAAGCATTGATTGTTCACGTCAAAAGGTGAACAATTTTGATTTGGTTAATGTCATGGTTACTTTGGTTTCGTAACCTTTTTAAATCGAGTTAGTAAGTCCTTAGGGGTGTTTTACACCTAATGCGCTAAAACCACTTGGTTTGAGAGTCATTAACTCAACACTTGTTATATGGGTCAATTAGAAAGCTTAAGGGAACCAAACATTGCACAGCCTGACTAAGAAGAAAAAGAGAAAAAGAAAAAGAAAAAATATGCCATAGTTATTCATTCTAATAGGGATTTCTGTGAACTTTGAGATATTGAGACATTGCACATTAGAAATAATTGGAAGCTTCATATTTATGTGCTAGTTCACTTTACACTGTTTGGAACTTGTGATGCCTTAGCATGTCTTTTGTAAGTGGTTAACTTTAGAATTGCAATTCATTGAGAAGATGGAGTTTATTTTTGTAAGCTTGCTAATGAATAAAAACCATGATTTTGAGTGATATCTTAATTTTGGATAACATAATTTGTGCATAATGTTTGTGGGTAACATTTTTGAAAAATCCTCACTAGACTTCACTCGTCCTCTAGGGAATTCCTAATGGTTTAAAAGGCTTATTGCATATGCTAAATGCAATCGTACATCACACAAAAGACGGATTTATCTTTTTAATTTTCATTTTGTTTTTAGTTTCATATTGCTAAGGGACTTGTAATATGTAAGTTTGGAGGTGTGATAAGTGCTAAAATATTTATATTTTAGCCCTTAAACTTATATGTGTTAATTCCTTAGTTTTGTTAGTTTATGCTATTTTAGTTATTTTATGTGTTTTTGTAGACTTTTGGAAGAAAATGAAGCAAATCTGGAAGTATCGGGCTTAAAAGGAAAAGTTGGGAAAAGCTAGAAGCTCTGATAGTGCAATCAATTGCACTAGAATTACGCTCGAGTGCACTTCCAAAGAGGACCAAGCAGCGAGACAAGATGTGCGCACGTGCGCATAAGGAGAAGACTCGATCGCAAACTTGTGATCGAGCACACACGGGCCTGGATTGAGCGCACCCGTGTGTGATGGGCAAGTTAGCCGCAGCCCTATTCTGGAAAGTTTCTTCTTTTAGGGTTTTGAAGTCTTGTGCAAACTATGACTAAAAGTCTAGAATTTTAGGGTTTCTAAAGTATTTCTAGGTCTTATAAATAGACCTTTAAGTCTTTAGAATAGGGACATAATTTTCATAGAGAAGAATTTGAGCTCTTCAAGTTCAATTTTCGGGTTTATTCTTTTTCTTTCTTATTTTATTTTACGGAAAACTTCACTTACCCCCCAAAAACTTTCGCGCTTTTTGCAGACACCCCTCCATTGTTCAAAATCTCTCACTTTGGTGTATCCAATTTTTATTTCATTTCACTTTTCCCCTTCCGTTAGGATTTTCTGTGAAATCCTAATGGAGCCCTTCGCACGTGCCGCGCATGTGGGAATTTTTTTTTAAAATGCCTATTTTACCCCTAAACCCATTTGGACAGGCCACGTGTCTTTCTTCTTTGCTTCTTCGTTTAGTTTTCTACCACCATTTCCCTCCTCTGCTTCAGCTATAACTTGCTCTTCCTGTTTTGCTTGTGAATCTGTATGGGCTTTTTGAAGTGGTATTTTTGTGACAAAAAATATCAATTATAAAAATGACCACTCGCAATAGGACGAATCTTTGTAGGATACGGTTATAGAGAGGGTGTCGAACCTCAAGGACTGCAGGAGTTTTGTTATCCAAATTTGAAAGATCAAAATTAACTTAATTCAAAAGAGAATTGATTTGATTTTCTTTAAAACTAAAGTGCATGAAAATAAAAGAGATTTAAAATAAGAGAGAGAGTGTAGGGTATTGACTTCACCTCTATCCGCACAACAATGGCTAATCATAATTAATCCCAAAAATTCATTCTGTGCATGTTATAAATAAATAAGAAATTACCTTATTAAAGAATAAGCATAATCTATCTTTGGTTAGCATGGATCGTCCACTTAACCACTAAGATGCGGTACGACCCATCTTCCCTATGTATAAATTATCAAATTCTTTAACAGGATACATACAATCAATGAATAAGTGTAACCCATCTTCAGTTGGCAGAGACTGTCTACCTAAATTACACTAAACTAGGGTGTAGTACAATCTGTCTTCCCTAGGCATGGCCTATCAAATCCCAATGGTCATATGTCAATTAACCCCATTGTATAACCATCATCCTCATAATCACAAAAAACAAGAATGATTTGATTTCAATAAAAGTAAAATACTTTCTAAGACAAAAGAAGAATTTCACAAATATTAATTTTGAAATTTAAGAACAATTGCATTTGATAATTAAGAACATAATCAGAAGGTAGCAATTGTCATAGTTATACAATCAACATGCATAAATTGAAAATCTAGAAATTAAATACAATCAAACCATTGTGCTTGGATAGGGTTACATTAATACCCCACGAAGAGGTTTAGCCGTTCATGATCTTCTAAGCTCCAAAGACGAATTTCTAATTTCTAGCTCTAAGAAGTGGTGTCTTTTTCTCAATGCTTAGAGGCCTATTTATAAGGATTAGGAGAACCCTAGAAGCCCTAAGAATCCCAGAAAAATTGTAATTCAGTCTCCCAATTGGATTGGGAGACCTAGAAAAACTTTCCTCCGGACTCATTTTTGTCTCTGCTGCCCGTGTGCGCTCAAGCCCACTATAGCTACAGCAATGTGCTACAGTAACTCCGCTACAGTAAATTGCTGCCGTACGCTACAGTGAATTCGCTACAGTACTTACAGTACTTGAAATGCATTTTGAGCCCAAAATCAATGATTTTCTTGTCTCTTTATTAAACACCTGAAAACATAAAAATAAAACAAAATCAAACAAATAACAATACTAAGGAATTAACATATGCAAATTAAGGGGCTTGAATGTGCAACATTTGACGCTTATCACACCCCCAAACTTACATATTGCTAGTCCCTTAGCAATACAAAATAGAAAATAAACTGAAAAACAAAAAGATAAATCTATATTTCATGGGATGTACGATTGTATTTAGCGTATGCAACAAGCCTTTTAAACCCCTAGGCATTCCCTAGAGGACGAGTGAAGTCTCGTGAGGGTTTTCCAGGAATGATACTCACAAACATTGTCATCATTATGTCATTCAAAAGGATAATGCATCACAAAAATAATGGTTCTCATTCATTAGCAAGCTTAAAATTATAAACTCTAATCTTCAAAATTCCAAGGAATTTACAAGTCAAATCACTTACAAATGGCAGATTGAGATACAGAAATTTCAATTAGTGCAAAGTGAACTAACACATAATCATGAGGCTTCAAAATAATTCCAATATGAATGAATCAACATCTCAAAATTCATTGGACTTCATATCAAATGAAACAACCAAGGCATACATTTTTTTTTTTGTGTGTGTGTGTGTAGGCTTTGCAATGCTTAGCTCCTTTAAGCTTTCTAGTTGACCCATGTATCGAGTGTTAGGTCAATGACTCCCAAACCAAATGACTTTAGGGCATTAGGTGTAAAGACACCCCTAAGAATTTACTAACTCGAGTCAAAAAGGCTACGAAGCTAAGCTAGCCATTTTATTAATCAACCAAAAAATTTCACTTTTTGATGCGAACACTCACTGCTTAATGAGGAAAGAGGTCCGATTACTCAGCAAAAAATTCAAACTTGATTTATTTTTATTTTCTTTGTTTTATAGCATGCCAAAGCTATTCACCCAATATGTCACCCAACATAATTCAAGATATTGAAAACAAACATAATTGGTCTCAAAATTCATACCTCACAGATATGTGCTAGTGTGCTCAAGATAGATTTAAATTGAAACAAAAAGCATCTCATGTTGCCAAAAGTAAGTAACAAGACTTAAAATCCCTAAGTCATATGATTATGTGTTCATAACTTTAAGCCTATCAATGAAATTTAAACCAGAATCAAAGCTCAACCATATGCTTAAGAATGACATAACAACAAAAATGGACCATGTTTTATTTTTCCATACCTCCAAACTTGAATCATATATTGTCCCCAATGTATGTATAGAACTAAAAAATAAGATCAAGAGTATAGGAATACCTGAATGAGTAGATGGGGGCACATCATACCCCCAAACTTGAATGCAAAAACACATCCTAAAAAAGGTGATACTCCAGCCAAATACCAATCAAGTGCATACATTGTTGTAAAAATATAGTCAAATAATGAAGCAACAATGGATAAAATGAACCTGGATGGAGATCATGTACCCTTGTGGAATGAGGAGTCAAGGGCACAGGGCCTACGCTTGATCCTATGAAGTATTTCTCAATGTAAGTCCAAGTCCTAAAGGATCTTACCTCGATCCTTCAGAAGTCTAAGCAAGCTCTTTCATCCCTTCTTCTTTATGATCATGTAGCACACCACAAGGAATAGTATTCCTCTTAACATCCCGAAACTGCTTCTCCCAGCTAATAGGTCTCGATGCTCCCCATGATAATGTTCAGGGTGTTTGTCCCGAACTAGTTTCATGTCAACCTCTTGTTTCTATAGGAGTTCTCAAAAATGGGGTAGCCAGAGAATTTGCCAAAAAAAATTTCCACCCTAATGAAATCCACTTCAGCAACCTCTGAATGAAATATGTCCCCTGTGGGGTTGTCATTAGGTGGTGGAGTACTTAAAGTGAGAGGCATAGGCTCCGGTGGATTGCTCCATGATGGAACTTTAGATAGAGGATCAGGAGGTGAGTCTTCAACAGTTTATCCAATGTCATCTAAGAAGAAACATGCATTCTAATCGGGCGCATTCTGGAAGGTATTGAAGATATTCAATCTGATCTTCATATTCCCAAAAGAGATCTTCATTACTCCGGTCCAGCAATTGATGCATGCATTGGCTGTGGCGAGGGAAGGACGCACTAGAATCTGCTTCTCTAGATTTCCTCTTGAGATTTCACCGTTTGATTTATCTCGCCCGTCAGCTCACTCATCATTTTTAGCATCCAGTCCTCAAAATTAGAATCTGAGGGAGGTGGTGCGGCCTGGTATTGTTGCTGTGGAGGTCGGTAAGTGGAATGAGGTTGGTAGGGCTGCCTGTTGGATTGAGCTTAATTGTGTGGCCCTGGGGCTGAGTTGTCTGAATTTGGATTCTTCCATGAGAAATTTGGATGATTTCTCCACTCGAGGTTGTAGGAAATTGACTACGGACCATTACCCTGTCTGGAGAAAGTTGCATTAACCTACTCATTAGCAATATTAGTATAATTTCCAGTAACAGGACAGTTATTTACATAATGTATAGGATTAGAATAGAATGAGCATGATTCAGGTAGTATGTGCGTGTGAGCAGCATTAGGAGCAAAACCAACAGTCACCCATTGGTCTAGCTTCTTGGTGATAACCTCAACTACTTGGTTGGCCATGTTTGGGGAATGGCCTGCTTCATACAAACATTCATGTTAAACATTCGCTTTTTAACATGAATGTTTCTCCACATGATGCATCCACCATTTTTCTATTGGACTCGGTCAGGCCATCATAGAAACACTGCACTAGCTGCCATTGCGGGACAACGTGGTTTGGACATGATCTAAGCAAGCTCTGCAGTCTATCCCAAGTCTCATGGAAATCTTCTCCCTCATATTGGGAGAAGGTAGTGATAGCTCTCCTAGTGTCATTGGTCATTCCTATGGGAAAATACTTCTTAAGAAATTCTTGTTGCAATTGTACCCAAGAAGTGATAGAATTGGGTGTTAAGGACTGGAACCAATGTTTGGCTTTTTCCTTGAGGGAGAAAGGAAAAAGACGCATCCTTAGGACATCCTCAGTGAATCCATTCATTTTAGTGGTATCACAAATTGCTTCGAAATCACTAAGGAAGTCATAAGGATTTTCAGTGCTAAGCCTTAGGAAAGAAGGTAAACTTCGTATAGTGCTGGGCTTAATTTCATAATGGGTTGCCGTAATTTTCGGCAGCCGGAGACATGTGGGAGTAGTGTAAGTGGTAGGAAGATAAGGATCTTGCAAAGCTACGTGGTTACCGTCTCTCACGGTCTCAGTGCAACGCACTTCTAGCAAATTAGGGGTCCGTTGGGATCTAATTTGTCTAAGAGTGCGTTCAATTTCAAGGTCGCAAGAAATTAATGGAAAAGACAAAGAACGGCGACCGAGCATAAACAAAACAGAAAGAAAAGAAAAACTAAGGTAAACAGAAAAGTAAAGCTCACAAATGGCCCTTAGATGCGCTTGGATTTTGGATGGAGGCTGCTGCTGGTACACTTGATCGCACGACAGAGTACGCTCAAGCATACTACCGTCGATGGGTGCGAGCGTAGGCGTGGAGGGATCGAGCGCAGAAGGTGGAGTGCGTATGTGCGCTCGATCGCATGCGGGCTGCGCTCGATCGCAGTCACAGAAATTGGTAGTTACGGACCTGTTTGAGAATTCTAAAAAAGGATAAAAATAAAAATAAAACACAAAAACAAAATTATAGTTAGCAACGGAAAACAAGAAATTAGATTATTAAGCTAAAATTAATCCTTAAAATTTGACAATAAAACTGTTCAGCAGTCCCTGGCAACGACGCCAAAAATTGATGTGGTATTTTTGTGACAAAAAATATCAATTATAAAAATAACCACTTGCAATAGGATGAATCTTTGTAGGATACGGTTATAGAGAGGGTGTTGAACCTTAAGGACTGCAGGGGTTTTGTTATCAAAATTTGAAAGATCAAAATTAACTTAATTAAAAAGAGAATTGATTTGATTTTCTTTAAAACTAAAGTGCATGAAAATAAAAGAGATTTAAAATAAGAGAGATTGTAGGGTATTAACTTCACCTCTATCCGCACAACAATGGCTAATCATAATTAATCCCAGAAATTCATTATATACATGTTATAAATAAACAAGAAATTACCTTATTAAAGAATAAGCATAATCTATGTTTGGTTGGCACGGATCGTCCACTTCACCACTAAGATGTGGTACGACTCGTCTTCCCTATGTATAAATTATCAAATTCTTTAACAGGATACATACAATCAATGAATAAGTGTAACCCATCTTCGGTTGGCACAGACTGTTTACCTAAACTACACTAAACTAGGGTGTAGTACAATCTGTCTTCCCTAGGCATGGCCTATCAAATCTCAATGATCATATGTCAATTAAACCTATTGCATAGCCATCATCCTCATAATCACAGAAAACAAGAATGATTTGATTTCAATAAAAGTGAAATACTTTCTAAGACAAGAGAAGAATTTCACAAATATTGATTTTGCAATTTAAGAACAATTGCATTTAATAATTAAGAACATAGTCAAAAGGTAGCAATTCTCATAGTTATACAATCAACATGCATAAATTGAAAATCGAAAAATTAAATACAATCAAACCATTGTGCTTGGATAGGGTTACATTAACACCCCACGAAGGGGTTTAGCCATTCATGATCTTCTAAGCTCCAAAGATGAATTTCTAATTTCTATTTCTAGGAAGCGGTGTCTTTTTCTCAACGCTTAGAGGCCTATTTATAAGGATTAGGAGAACCCTAAAAGCCCTAAGAATCCCAGAAAAATCATAATTCAGTCTCCCAGTTGGATTGGGAGACCTAGAAAAACTTTCCTTCAGACTCATTTTTGTCTCTACCGCCCATGTGCGCTCAAGCGCACTGTGGCTACAGTAACTCCGCTACAGTATATTGCTACAGTGAATTTGCTATAGTGATGCTACAGTACTTGAAATGCATTTTGAGCCCAAAATCGATGATTTTCTTGTATCTTTATTAAACACCTGAAAACATAAAAACAAAACAAAATCAAACAAATAACAATGCTAAGGAATTAACATATGCAAATTAAGGGGCTTGAATGTGCAACATTTGACGCTTATCACTTTCCCTTATGGCATTGATTTGTTTGTTTAAGCAGAAAAGTTAATTTGCTTTTCTGATTAATTTTCCTTCCTGGGATTCTCTTCTTTCTTCAGGGTTTATTTTGGAATTTGATTTTTTGGGAGTTCGTGTGCTGATCCTTTCACGTTTTTGTTGATCATATCTTGCGGCTTGAATAGAAAATTCTCTTCCAGTTTTTGGAGCTTCGAATTCCTCAATCTGGTTTCTTTTTAGAGCCAAAAAAAACACTAGTCTTTTTGGGTTATGAAAAGAGGAAAAGCTGAAAAAAAACACACTAGCAATTGTAAAGAAACAGGGAAATAGAAACATGGAAAAGAGGAAGATGAAAAGGGTGTCCCAATCGAATCAATTTTGTTTGTCTTTTTAATCTCTTCCATGCTCAGCAGCCCCCGTCTTGTCCCTCTCCATAATATCACAGCCTCAAATTTCCTTTCAACACCTTTAGCATAGCAGAGAGACTAAAAGAGCTTGAGACATGGTGAAAAAATTGTGGCTAGGTGGAGAAGAGCCTTGTGCACATCCATCCCCAAAGATAGAGAAACAAACAAAGTGTTATCATCAGAGAAGTATTGCGAGAATAGTAGCATTGTTTAGAGCCCAAAAATCACCTCCAAGTTTAGGTTTTTCTCCAACGCATCTATGCCTCGCTTGCAGTCTCAACCGGTCTCTAGCCCAGCCTCCGGTGCCGGACCTTCACCACCACTGCCTCACCCACTTCTTTGTTGCCGAACAGCCCAAAACTCCAATGCAAAACCTCAACCACCCCAAAGAAAAACAGCAGCTCCAGATTGTTCTGGCAAGACCTCAAACTTTCCCTTCTACAGCCCAAGTCCCCTGCCCAGTCTTTTCAAGAACTCTCCCACCAACTCGAGCATGAGTTCGACTCAAGCGTCAACCCAAGTGCCAAAATCGAAGGTCTGTTTTTTTTGTGACTTTCCTTTTCTTTCAAAGGATGAAATGGTGAAGAAGAGGGTTTTTATCGAAGAAGCAAAGAAGAAAGACACGTGGTATGGGTTCAAGGGTAAAATGGGCATTTCATTAAAAATTTCCCACATGCGTGGCACATGCGAAGGGCTCCGTTAGGATTTCACAGAAAATCCTAAAGGAAGGGGGTAAGTGGAAGGAAATTCAAGTTTGCTACACCAAAGTGAGAGATTTTGAACAATAGAAGGGTGTCTGCAAAAAGTACGTAAGTTCATGGGGGGTAAGTGAAGTTTCCCATTTATTTTATGAAGATGTTTAACATAAAAAAACATGTGTAACTAAACTACTTCAAATCCTAACGGAATGGGGTAAGTGGAAGGAAATTCAAGTTTGATACACCAAAGTGAGAGATTTTGAAAAATTGAAGGGTGTCTGCAAAAAGTGCATAAGTTCATGGGGGTAAGTGAAGTTTCCCCATTATTTTATGAAGATGTTTAACATAAAAAACATGTGTAACTAAACTACTTAGTAGGGCTAGATTGAAGCCCTAGTTATGTTTATTTAATATTTCAATATTAGTGCCTTTGTGATAATCATATTGTGATGCTTAACTTGATTAATTCATGTTTTTATTGAATTCCTTATATGTGTTTGCTTGATCAACATATGCATATGATATGAATTAGTTAATTAAAATAATTTGGATGACCAAGTCCTGGGTTTAATAAGAGTAACAAAATAATACCATACCAGGTTCTTGAGTTAATCAACATGAAAAACCGAGAGTATACACCCACGCCTTAGGTTCCATGTGTTTATCGATTTCCATATATTTATGCTTTCTTAAAGAACAACTTAGTATGCACCTATATTAAATCCTTTAAGAAAAAAAATAATTAGAGTATACACTCATGCCTAACTCGTTAATTAGGAAAATCTATAGCTTAAAGAGTATACACACATGCCCTTAGGTTGGTAAACATTAAGTATTCATAATATGATTAAAGCATTGGCATGTTGTTATATTATGTAAGCATGATTAGTGGTGAATATCAAAGCTCTACTTTTTATCATTATCAACTCAAAATCAATCTTTTATCTTGTTTTGTTTATTAGATTTTAATTTTAATCAAAATTTACCAATCATCGTGGAAATGATCTTGTACTTGCACTCTATGTTACTGCTTTGAATTTGTGCACTTGTGAGTTTAAACGTATATTTATTTGCATATTAATTTAGGTAGATATATACACAACAGAAGGCGAGGGGGAGACAAGGGAGCGTTTGAGGAGAGAAGCATCAGATGGTGGGCGGCGGCACTGTTGGTCGTTGTCCTATGGTGGCGTCTCCGGATCTGGCTTCCGGTGTAGGTGGGGGAGAGAGATGCGTTAGTGGTTTTGGGAGAGGAATTTTTTCCTAAGGGCTGAAGGGGAGAGAGGGCTGAAGGGAGAGAGAAAGAGGGAGACAATGTTTTTGGGGCTTTTTTTCAATTGATTTTTTTTTTCTTTTCAAAAATGGCATTTTAGTAACTTAACCTCAACAAAGCAATGTCGTTTTGAATTTTTCATCCATTTTGACAGTAATGACTAACGAAGTGGCCAAATTGTAACTGATTAGTAATTTGAGACTACTTTATTATATTTTGAACATTCGAGGACTAAATTGAAAATGATCGGTAGTTTGGGAGCCCTTTTTTATTTTTCCCTAATATTAATGTAAGATCATATCTTTACTATATAAAAAGTGTAAATGTGGCTTGAATAGTGATTTTTCTTTGACAATTGAATTTTATGATTTTGCCCTTTTTAATCATCTGTAAGTGTTAAGAATTGATATGGGTGTTTTTGTCTTTCAAATAATTTAATTACTGTTTTGCCTTCCTAACTTGTAAAGAGTGGAAGATGATTTTTTTTTTTTTTTTTTTTTTTTTTTTTTTTGGGTGTTTTCGGTCTTTTCATTTGCACTATGTAATTGACGATGGTACCCATGCTTAGCTTCACGTGGACAACTTTTCAGAGTAGCTTTTTAATTGTTTCGCTTCTACCGGCTTTTCAGCCGTTTCGCTTCTACCTCCTTCCACTAAAATAGAGTCTTGCGTGTTGCTGAAAGCAAGATTTGCTCTGTTTTTTCTTCAATTTCATCTCTCAGACCAAATCATGTCCAACTCAAGATTTTCTTCGATATTTTTGCCAGAAATTCACCAACTCTTCAGAGTGATGCGAAGATATGATCTACCAACTCTATGGATATGATTTTTGCACAAAAACAGAGATCTCATCTACTTTTGTATTATATTTTAGAAAATGATATAGACACAATTTAAATCAAATTTTAACTTAATTTTTCTCTTTTGAGTTTTTTTTTTTTTAAAAAAAAGAAAGTCTGTGAGGAGAGAGAGAGCCTTAAACAAGAGAGAGAAATTTAGTTTATAAATTAGACTAAAATTAAGTTTAAATTGTAATTATATCGCACTTTTTATACTTGTTTATTAGGCGACTTGACTTTCTCATCAAGCCACACTGTAGACCCATATCTTTTTGACCTTTTTTTTTTTTTTTTTTTTTAACAAAAGTAGATTCTTGTCTTTCTCTCCTGACAGCAACTTCAGCCTTTCTTCTTCCTTTTACGTGTTTTTCGCACGAAGGTGTCTTCAATTTCTACAAAAGTTGTTGAACTACTAATGGCTTCTTGTCTTTCTCTCCCTGACAGCAACTTCAGCCTTTCTTCTTCCTTTTACGTGTTTTTCGCACACCACACTAAAAAGACGAAGGTGTCTTCAATTTTAACAGTCGAGCTACTTTAGAACATTTTTCTTCACGGTACGCTTTCATTTGGGTCGTCAACACGTCGCACAATAATTCCATATGGTGCGCTTTCTTCTAAGTCTTTAACACATCGGGTAATAATTCGATATGTTCAAAAGGACTAATTGAGCTCTAATCTAGAATTTCTGATTTGAGGGAGCATCCTTTGTACTTTGTGTAGGAGTTTATTTATAGACTTGAGAATTTCTGATCTGAGTGAACATCTTTTATACCTTGTATATGGGCCTATTTATAAGCTTGAGAGTTGAAGTAGACTTGAACCAATTCTCTCTGTTCAAGTTGGTTTAGAAGTCCAGAGTTGAGATAGAGCTCAACAGCTCTCATGTAGAGACAAACCTAAATGATTATCTTATAGAGATAATCTTGAATAGTTATCTTGTAAAGATAAGTTAAGATTCTTGGAGCTTGAGTTGGAATTGAGCTCCTATTCTCCTGTAGACTTTGAATATGACTTCTTTACTCCAATATAGTCCCAATTGGAATATATCTTCTATTAATTAAATCGCCCTTACTTTATTTAATTAATATCTTCATGGGCTTATCCTTGGCACTGGGCCCAGAATTTGGTGGTGTGAGAAAACGTGTTTAATAACTTGTATTCTATACGTGTATAGTTAGTTATTTTTGAAAATTTTGTAACGACCTGTATTCCTAGAATTAGGCTAATTTGGTTAGTATCCTATTCTATTAGAATATCCCATAAATCATGGAATCTTAAATTACCTAGTCAGTTTTCCTTTTCTGCTGCTAAGGTTGATGTATATAGCTAACATTTTGTGTGTTATTCAAATTAATGAAGAAAATTCTTCCACGGAGTGTTTCTCAGTTTGTGTCATGGTATTAGAGCTTTAGGCTCTTTTCTGGAATTAAAAACCTCGTCACACAGTCCTTCATTGCCGAGACCAAACTACTACTTCTTTGTACTCTATTTTACCCTATTTTTTAGTTCAAAAACATAGTATTTTTGCACTTTTTATGTTTAGCCTTCATTGTTGAAATTTCTCAGAGCAGTTTCTGTTCTTAGTTCTACCTTTACTAGCCTTCATTGCTGGTGGTTTCCGTTTCGAGTGATCAGCCTTAATCGCCAAGAGATCATTGTTCATGAAGAATGTTAGAGGCTGCAAAGACGACCATTACATCACAATCGGAGGAGATTGTTCGATCCCAACAACCTGGGGAATTGCAAAATATCGAGGCAGCATATAGGCTCAATGCAAAAAACTACCTCAAATGGTCTCAACTTGTCTGCACCGTGCTAAAGGGAAAGGGAAAGATCAGCCATCTCATGGGTACGGGGCTGAAACCAGGAGATCCTCGTTTTGAAGCATGGGATGAAGAAGATTCCATGATTATGGCGTGGTTGTGGAATTCTATGACTCCACAGATTAGTGACACATGTATGTTCTTGCCTACTGCCAAGGATATTTGGGATGCAATTTAACAGACATACTCAAAAGCTAGAGATGCGGCTCAAGTATATGAGGTGACGGTGAAGACGATTGTAGTAAAACAATGGAGTAAATATGTTACTAAATATGCCAACCAATTGAAATCTTTGTGTTTTAATGAGGTGGTGGCACTGATTTAAGGTGAGGAAAGCAGAAGAGGTCAGATGCTTGAACCACAGAACACGGACAGCTTGGCTCTGGTGGCTAGTGGTGGCAATAATTCTATTATTAATATGGAACGAGCACTAGTTTTTGAAAATGGGAGACCTAGTCAGTCAAAGGCCCAGAACCGTGATTACAAGGACAACTTGTGGTGCACTTATTGTAAGAAGGCACGCCATACTCGTGAACGGTGTCGAAAACTTCATGGAAAACCTCCAATTCGAGAGTGGGGATAGAAAAGAGAGCAGCCAAGGAACAATGGCATGTTCATGTTGTTGCAGTACAGCAAAATGAAGCAGCACCACAGGAGTTAGGCAGTTTCAACCAAGAAGAGGTCGAGAGGGTGAGATCTCTTATTGGCAATCTTGACAAACCTTCAGGTACTTGTTGATTGGCATATTCAAGTGTGTTTCTTACCTCTATTAGATTAAATGTCTTGGGTGAAACCTTTGCCAACTCTTGGGTCATAGGGTCCCCTAGTCTCTTAAATCAAAGAGACTAGGGGAACCTATGTACAAGGGTGGGGGTCCATGGCAATCCCAAAGTTGTGTAAACAATAATAAGGATTGTACATTTTTGACTTGCACTGCACAAATTTTAATGTAAAAGTGGACTTAGAATTTTAATTTTGTTGGCTTACACTGAACAAATTCAAAATTACAACCATACATGTCTTTACACATTCTTATCCTTGGCACACCCAAATTGTCAACCATCTTTACACAATAACTGTTTTATGAGTAGGTTTCCTCCATCAAACTCCTATCTATGACATATTTGGTTGCCGCCTTAGCCAACCTATGAGCTGCACCACTAGTACAACGACTTACAAATTCAATTTTCCACCCGATAAAAGAGTGAATGATCGTACGAATATCATCTATTATCTGACCAAACTTGCACCAATTACGGGTCGATGCTTGCACGACAACAACTACTATTTTTAGTCACCTTCTAGTATTATATGGTTTAATCCCATATCTTTACAAAGCTGCACCGCCTGAAACTAGGCCAAAGTCTCCACAACAGTTGGATCTAGAAGGCCCACCCTTGTCTTGCTCCTGGCCGCCAACACCTTGCCATCATGGTCCCGTATCACAGCTCTTAATCCCATCTATTCGACCATTGATTTTATGGAATATTATGAATTTCTTTCAAGAAAAAAAAAACAAAAACAAAAACAAAAACAAAAATATAACTGTTTTATGACTTTATAGTTTATATCTATAGACCCAAGTTGAGGATATGCTTTTCAAACTTACTCTTTATTTTAAAAATAAAAGATACGAAGATTTATTGTGAAGTTTATTTAAATAAGAAACAAAAAAAAAAAAAAAGTAGTTTTGTTTCCTAAAATTAAGAATTAAAAAATGTAAGAAAAGTTGTTGATAGTGCTTTTAGTTGCTAAGGTTATCTAGCTTTCGTTTGTACACAACCATCAATTAGTCGGAAAATATTTTTTATGTATTACAGTAAACCTATATCTATTGAATTTGTCTGCTTTTATTTTAAACTTGCTAGAAAAGACTTTTTAAAACTTGTCTGCTTTTATTTTACATAAATACACACGTACACATATGTAGAGAACTATATGCTACGTATTTATATATTTATGTAAGTTTAGACTTCCCTTACAAAAAAATTGTAATTCTGCCACTCATAAACACATTACACATTGCTCTGCCTCACAAGATGTGAAGAGACATGGCGTATAGATTCAAATAGAGAACTAAACTGTCTTTTTACTTTTACCTTTTCGACTCTTTATTGTTGGAGTGAAAGTTTAGAGCATTCCTAAACTATCTCACCAAACTAAATTTTTGGCTATTTTAGTGAGCTAAATCACTAAAAAAAAAAAAAAAAAAAACTCTCAAATGGCCTCACCAAAATAGTGATTTTGGTTTGGTGAATGAATAGTACTCACTAAAGATAGTGAGTATCATTCACTACTATTCACTCACCAAATGAATAAAATGTAATATTACTTTTCTCTCTTCCTCCTTATCTTTAGTGAGTATCATTCACTACTATTCATTCACCAAATGAATAAAATGTAATATTACTTTTCTCTCTTCCTCCTTATCCTTTGAAAAAAGTTGAAAAAAAAAAAAAAAGATTATTAAAATATATATTTAAATGGAATGGTGAAAATTGATAATTAACATAGTATGTCTGCTAGGGTCCTTTAAAAAACTAGGTAATAAAAATAAAGAAAATGTACTTTTATCTATTTTGGTGAGTAAAATTTGACGAGGCTGCTAACATTATCTTCTTCTTTTTTTCTTTTTTTTTTTTTTGTGAATTTTAGAGAAAAGTCAAATATCATGAATTCAATGTAAATGCTTTAATAAATCCTATATTTGATCTAAAATCAAAGAGACTAGGGGAACCTGTGTAGAAGGGTGGGGGTCCATGGCAATCCCAAAGTTGGGTAAACAATAATAAGGATTGTACATTTTTGACTTGCACTGCACAAATTTTAATGCAAAAGTGGACTTAGAATTTTAATTTTGTTGGCTTACACTGCACAAATTCAAAATTGTACATTTTTGACTCGCACTGCACAAATTTTAATGCAAAAGTGGACTTAGAATTTTAATTTTGTTGGCTTACACTGCACAAATTCAAAATTACAACCATACATGTCTTTACACATTCTTATCCTTGGCACACCCAAATTGTCAACCATCTTTACACAATAACTGTTTTATTAGTACGTTTCCTCCATCCAACTCCTATCTATGACATATTTGGTTGTTGCCTTAGCCAACCTATTAGCCGCACCATTAGTACAACGACTTACAAATTCAATTTTCCACCCGATAAAAGAGTGAAGGATCGTACGAATATCATCTATTATCTGACCAAACTTGCACCAGTTACGGGTCGATGCTTGCACGACGTCAACTACTATTTTAGTCACCTTCTAGTATTATATGGTTTAATCCCATATCTTTACAAAGCTGCACCGCCTGAAACGCGGCCAAAGCCTCCACAACAGCTGGATCTAGAAGGCCCACCCTTGTCTTGCTCCTGGTTGCCAACACCTTGCCATCATGGTCATGTATCACAGCTCTTAATCCCATCTATCCGACCATTGATTTTATGGAATAATATGAATTTCTTTCCAAAAAAAAAAAAAAAAAGGCAAAACAAAACAAAAATATAACTGTTTTATGACTTTATAGTTTATATCTATAGCCGCAAGTTGAGGATATGCTATTCAAACTTACTCTTTATTTTGAAAAGAAAAGATAAGAAGATTTATTGTGAAGTTTATTTAAATAAGAAAAAAAAAAGTAGTTTTGTTTCCTAAAATTAATAATTAAAAAAAGTAAGAGAAGTTGTTGATAGTGCTTTTAGTTGCTAAGGTTATCTAGCTTTCGTTTGTACACAACCATCAATTAGTTGGAAAATACTTTTTATGTATTACAACAAACCTATATCTATTGAATTTGTCTGCTTTTATTTTAAATGTGTTAGAAAAGACTTTTTAAAACTTGTCTGCTTTTATTTTACATAAATAGACATGTACACATATGTAGAGAACTATATGCTACATATTTATATATTTATGTAAGTTTAGACTTCTCTTACAAAAAATCATAATTCTGCCTCTCATAAAGGCATTACATGTTGCTCTGCCTCACAAGATGTGAAAAGACACGGCGTATAGACTCAAATAAAGAATTAAACTGTCTTTTTACTTTTACTTTTTGGCCTCTTTATTGTTGGAGCGGAAGTTAGAGTATTCCTAAACTATCTCACCAAACTAAATTTTTGGGTATTTTCGTGAGCTAAATCACTAAAAGTTGCAAAAAAACACTCTTCAATGGCCTCACCAAAATAGTGATTTTGGTTTGATGAATGAATAGTACTCACTAAAGATGGTGAGTACTATTCACTCACCAAATGAATAAAAAAATAATATTACTTTTCTATATTCCTCCCTATTCTTTGAAAAAAAAAAAAAAAAACTTAAATGATGGCTAAGAATCCTATAAGCATGCACCCTGATTCAAAGAGGAGGGTAGGAATTGCACTTGGTTGACTCCTTTGGAAATTGAATTGGATTCTTCCATGCAAGGCACCCTTGAATGGACTTCTTCTTCAATTGAATTGCCCAAATCTTTTACACCAATTCGTTGACAACTACTCAAAAAGAAAATTAAACATGGTGAAATGTAAAATAGATTGTATTAAGGCATATAAGGCAAGGAAACAAAGCAACAAAACGAAAGATAAGGAGACAGAGGAAGAAAAGGAAACAAAGCAACGGCTACTATATAATGGTTAGTAAATCACTTGTATAAATAAACCATTAGTGAAATGAAATGCATAAAAAAGGAAAAAATGCAGTCCATAATATTTCTCAATCTTTCTTCCTCTCTCCCTCCTTACATTCTCGATAATCAATAAACTTCTATTTGGTATCAGAGCCTACTGGCTCACGCCATCTATACGCATCCTGGTTTTGATTTTTTTTTTCCTCTTCATTTGGTTGCTGCACAACCTGTTTGGGCTGTGTTCTTTTTTTTTTTTTTTTTTTTTATTGAATTTGGAGATTTTGTATGGCTAGATGCAGAGTAGATAATCCTCCTCTCATATGGGATGATATTGTTCAGATGGGATGCAGCAATTGGGGTAGCAAAACTCTATAGTCCTTGCTTTGTTGTCTGGCTTTGGGGTCTGCTCTGTATCATATTTGGCGTACTAGAAATGAGATTCAGCATGCAGGACATCCGATCACTGAGGACCAGAATTTGAAAAAGATCTTGTGGGAAGTTCGGACTAGAGTAACTGGGAGAAGGAAGTTTCCTAAAACCAGGGAAAATCTTGTACTTTGTTCCTTATAGAACCTGCGTGCAGATATGATTTGTTGAGGAAAGCTGCTGCAGTGGAATTTCTACAGTTCTGGTTTTTTAGTTCTTTTTTTTTTTTTTTTTTTTTCTTTCTGAGTTGTTAGTGTTTGCTGTTATATAGCAGCTGGTTGTTTTCTGCAGATTTTGCTGCAGTAGGTTTTGTTGCTTAGTATGGTGTTCTGAAGCTCGTTTTGGGTTGCTTGTTTTAGGCCTCTGTGAGGTTTTGTTTTTAGCCTTTTTGTTAGGCTTGTAATGTGAATCTTTGTACTCCTTTTGAGTTCTGGTTTATAAAGCTTCTTATTCATAAAAATAAAAAATAAAATAAATAAAAAATAAAATAAAAAAGAAAAAAGGGGTATTTTATGCCTTTTATCAGTATCTTAACATCATTTTATGTGTTTTATTTTCTTGACCAATTTAGTAATAAACCAAGTTTAAGGGTACGTTTAGGAGTGCGTTTTTTAAAAAATAATCTGCGATTTTAAACCAAATCGCAATTTTATGGTGTTTGGGATTGCGATTTTAAAAACGCAAATTTTAAAATCGCAAAAAAATCTGCGATTTTCATAAGCTGATTAGAGGGTGCTTATTTGAAAAGGTGCGAATTTAAAACAAAATCACTATTTCTATTAATAAGATATTTGGCGCAATAGTTACCTTTTTTTGAGCAGGAATGAAAAAATACCAAGAATACCCACCTAAAATATATTAAAACCCTTCTTTCTTTTTTTTTTTTTCTTCATCCTCTCTGTTTCGTTCATCCTTTCTCCGTCCTATAGCAGTGTGCGTCGCTGTTGTCCATCTCTCCGCCCCTCTACCACGTAATAATCTCACCTTAATATTTTATTTCTCTCCATATAATTCCTTTGCTTTTGTAAAACTTTCCACTGTTTGGTATTCAGTGATATTTTATGTGGTTTGTATGATTACTGTGCCTTTTTATATATGCGTTTATGTTCTTCGACCATTTCTACAGAGTAAAGTTGTGATTTTTTTTTTTCAAAATTTTATTTAGATCACCGTGCATGCATAGTGATCTGCAATCTATCATAGTATGCAGTGATAGATCACTGTACACGCACAGTAATGTGATAGTGCGTGTACAGTAATCGTGTGAGGCTTTTTCTTTTTTTTTAAAAAAAATACTATACAATGACCAAGATGATGATTTTTCTTTGGTCAGTGTGCACTGCATAGTGACGATTTTTTATAGCTTTTTTTTTTAAAAAAAAAAAAAAATGTAATGTACAGTAACAATTTGTGATGAATTTTTATTTTTATTTTTTAATGGGTATTGCACTGTAACAGTTGGTGATATTTTTTTTATATATGTTTTTTAATGGGTAATAAACAGTGATAATTTTCTATATATATTTTTTAATGGGTAATAAACAGTTATCAAGTACTAATTTAAATTATTGGTGAATTATGTAATAGTTAAATTTGATAAACATTATTAGTTTAATTTGATGGATTGTTTTTGTATTTTTTATTATATGTCTATTTGGAATATGTTTGAAGAAAAAAAAAAACAAAAAAAAAAAAAAGCATATAGAAACAAGTAATATAGCAATATATAATTGCCTAAGTAGAAAACTCAAAGTTAATGTCAAATTATAAGTCATACTTTTGTTTGCATAGGTGTTAAAAATGGAGGCTTATAGACAATGTTAGTTATTTTACTGTTATAAAGAAATGTCTTTGTTGGTAATTTGGTCATGAAACCGCAATTATATGCTAATGTTATCAAAACACTCAATTGATAAAAAAAGTATTTTTTAGCATATTTTACGGTTTTACCAAATACCTGTGCGATTTTAAAACGTAACGATTTTAAAAACGTAATTTTTAAAAACGCAATTTTTAAAATCGCACTTATTGAAATCGCACTCCCAAACGGGCCCTAAGAAGAAAAAAAAATTCATGAAATCGTTACTAATAATTGCATTAATAAATATGGTAATTGTGCTAATAACCAACCATCAACTGGTCAGCTTATAGCTCACAACTTCTTAATAAGGAGATTGACACCATTTTCAGGCTCTATAACCAACCTCATTGCCGGGGAATGCCTATATTTTGGTGACAAGGAGAACGAGAAGTTGGAGACAATTAAAGCTAAAAGAATTTTGAGCTCTACCATGGCAAAGTTCTGCCCCAAACACGTACGCGGACCAACTCCAAAAGGCATGTAGACATAAGGAAGCTTGCATGCACCACTAACCCCATTGGCAAACCTCTCAGGGTTAAACTCCTTGGCTTCAGGTCCCCAAATATCAGGGTCTTGGTGCAAGGTTACCAACAAGGTCCAAACATTGACACCTTTAGGCACCTGAATATCTCCGAATTTCATGTCTTTCATTGCCTCCCTCGACACTATTGGCACTGGAGGGTAAAGTCTCAATGATTCATTAATTACCATTGTCAACTGTCAATGATTAAAACGGTTAGAATATAAATTGAATAATTAAATTCATTTTTTCATATCAGTTTAAACTTTTGGGTTAAATGCGTCTTGAATCCACGTGTCGGGCATTACTTACTATTTTCATCTTGCGAACCGTGTCAACATTAGGCATTTGACCTCCGCAAACTTGGAGCACCTCAGCACGAACTCTGGCTTGCCATTCAGGATTTGAGGCCAACAACATCAGTGTCCACGTTGCAGAGACAGCAGTAGTCTCGTACCCAGCTAAATATATGTTCTTGCAATTGTCTACAATGAATCTTTCTGTCTCTTCTTTGGAAAATCCACTGCTGGTGGCAGCTTCAAGAATCATATGTAACAAATCATAATTCCCTGATGTTGCTTCCTTTCTTTCCTTCGCTACGTCGAGAATCAAAGCGCGAACATCTTTTTCCAGCTTCCATGTTTCTCTATTACTCTTTGTTGGAAGATGTCTGATTGATTGCAACACGGGCAACCAGTTTTTATCAAAAAACAACCTTTTTATGTGATGTAAGACATAAAGTGATTTTGGGTAGGGAAAAGATGAAACCTCAATCCAGGAATGCCATTGGATAAAATCTTGTTAGACATAAGCTCTTGAAGTGCTCTGAGCTTTAAAAATATCTCCTCCCCTTCGGAATAGTTGCTTCCAAAGCAGGCTCTTGAAATTACATCCCCGGAAAAGCTTCTCATATATTCATCAATGTGTACATCTGCAACCCCGCCCTCACTTTCTATCCTCCATGAGTTCACCATAGCCATCGAGGAATCTACCATTATCTTCATCATGCCCTACACAAGGTACAAAGGAGTCTTCTAAGATATTCTCGTAAACGAATTTTATAAAACAATTGTGATCTCTCCTAACCGAAAGTAGCTAAGTTCGATTTGAAAGCGTACCTTAACCTTGTCCATGTATAGTTCAGGAGCAAGGATCTTCCTCTGGTGAGCCCATGTTGCTCCATTTGAAGTCAGGATCCCTTGACCAAGCAGAGGACCACGCTCTTTGGATTGATACGAAGGCTTTCCAAAGTCTAAGGAAGTGCATATGCTTATTTCCTTCACCACCTCAAGATCGTTCATGTGCAGTATTTGTATGTTGCCAAGGGAGAACGTAAATGTTGAACCTGTATACCTTATTATAAACAAACCATTCAGAATCTTCAAGAATATATGAGATCTGAAGCAATTTATTACTTATTACCATATGATTTTCTCCATTCGTCGAAGAATGGAAAGATTGCAGAAGAGCAATTGTGGGTTATTACTTGCTCTCCTTTTTGTTGAGCCTTTGATGGTGAGGATTTCATCTTCTTCATGTCACCAATATTTCCAAGCAATAAAGAGGGTGGAGGGCCGCTGATCCCCTGTTTTCTCAGAATTGCTCGAAGCCTTTTTGGCTTCAATATTAGAGCTTCACACATCTTCATTAGCGTGGTAACCAACCCAAGCAAGGCGATTGTGATGATGATCTTAGAAAGAAGCAATAGCTGCTCCATGGCTTTTAGTCTCTAGATCTCTTTTTGTTCCAAAACTGGCTTCTCTTCTTGGTAAGCATTTTGGATGGCATGGTTCTGTATATAATGAAGCTTTGACTCTGTCGTACGTACCTTCTAGATATGTTATAATGTGTGGTTGTAATTTCTTTGTTTTTTTCAGGGTGGTGTAAAATGAAGATTAATCCATCCCTCCAAAATTACCCCCACAAACTTTAGCTTGTGCATCCTCTTTCTAAAATAGACTTGAAATATAGTATCTCTTCAAATAAATAAATAATGAATAGAAAATTATTAAGCAGATTTTCTTAAAAAAATAAAAAATAAATAAAAGAGAGAAAAAAGAAGAGTAATACTATGGACCATTTTTTTATCCTCTTTTTATCTTCCTTAAGCTGATGTGGCTTTTAAAATCATATTTAAATCAAAATTCAAGTATGATTCATCTAAAATTTAATGATAATTTTAAAAGTTACATCAACTTTAAAAAAAAAATAAAAAATAAATAAATAAATAATCTCTACCATTACTAAAAAAAAAATACATAAGCTAAAATTCTTGTCTAAAAAGTGTTTTATATAACAAGAAAACAAGTTGTTGGATAAGATTCGTTTACCCAATATTAGTTAAATATATACAATATAAAAGTTTTAAAACTTCTATTCATTAGATTAGGCAACACACGTCGCCAAGGGCAGCTCAATACATCATCAAAGGCAAAATGCTTCACTAGATGTCAAACAAAAAAAAAAAAAAAATTAGACAACACACTATCCTATTTGTATCAAAACTTGTCATTTGGGTTAGAATTTCTTAAAAGATATATATATATATATATATATATATATATATATATATATATACAATGTTTTTTTGTTTTTCTTCACGCAATAACAAGAAAATTGGGTATGAAGAGAAATTGCACTTTGGAACTGAATTGGAGAGAATGGTTCATAATTAAGTGAAACTCACAAAAAGTACTCCATCCGGGCAATTATTGACCGGAGGAGGACCCCTAACGCTTAAGAATTCAAACTGAAATTGGCTAGAAGTTCAGGAGGACAAACTGAAATTTTCCCAAAACAATACAACAATAAAACATTCAACATTAGAACATCACACTCACCTCGAGGAATGCTACATTGCAATCTACAAACCATCTCCCCACCATCTCCTCACTTTACTATTTTGATTTTTTTTTTTTTTTTAAATAATAATAAAGAGAGAAGAGATGGTGAAGAGATGGTTTGTAGAATGCAAAAAAGAATATCCCCACTCACCTAGTGGGGCTTAGTAACTTCCAAATGCACATTTCAATCGGTGGAACAGCTCTTCTCTCTTTACCCCTTGTCCCCAACACTCCGGCCACCTTTGATAACCCTGAAATTCGTGCAAATAGGCTAAGGTGAGTTAAGGATGAATATATAGATTTCATAGCCGCCTTTTATGCAATATGATCGATCCTTAGGGTGTCTGGACCCAGGATCGACCTTGTGGGACTTAGGATCGATCCTCTAGACTACAAACTGGCCTAAAGGTCATTCCAGGTCCAAAAACTCGTCTCGCTCAAGCCCAACTTGATTCCGACTAATCCTAAAGTCCAAATTACTTCGTTTCTTAATTAGGGTTAGGACCAGGGTATTACAAATTTATATCAGCAAAAAAGACCAAAAAAAAGAAAAAAAGCAATGGAGCATGGCAGAGAGTACCAACAAGGGTAACTCAAATGCTTATGCCAGCAAAGTGTTTTGAAGAGCAAAATGATGAATTGCTAATGGGCAAAGACGAAAAGTCCCTTTACTTTGGAACATGATCCTCTCCAGTTCATTTTAAATTAAAAAATATCCAATTAATGGTCAGGATCTCTATAGATCCTAAGGCCATAAAAAGGATATATGTCCCATTAAAAAAAAAAAAAAAATTATACATATTAAAAATAATTAAAAAAAAAAAACAAAATTATAAAAAATTAAGGGGTGGCTGGCCATCCCATGGCCCTTGGAGGTGGTCCGGCCACCCCATGGGCCAAATCTAAAAAAAATAAAATGAAATAAAATTTGTTTGGCCCTTGGGTTTGGCCAGACTAGCCCCAAGGGCCATGGGGGTGGCTTCGGCCACCCTAGACGGCCGATCTTGGGTGGCCGAAGCGACCCCCAGGCCCAATGGGGATGGTTCAACCATCACCAACGGCCAAACGAAAAAATTAAAAAAAATTGTTTGGCCTTTGGGGGTGGCCGAACCACCCCCGTTGGGCTTGGGAGTGGCTTCGGGCCGGTCTGGGGTGGCCGAAGCCACCCCATGGCCCTTGGATGTAGTCTGGCTACCCACAAGGGCCAAACGATTTTTTTTTTTTTTTTTTTTTTTAAGTTTGGTCATAGGGGGGGGGTTGGACCACCCCCAAGTCCGGCCATTGGGGGTGGCTCTTAGTTAAAATGGGGTGGTCCGGCCACCCCCTATGGACAAGATGGGGTGGCCAACCACCCCTTATTTTTTATTATTTTGTTTTAATATGAAATAATATTTTATTATTATTTTTGTTAGTGGGACATATGTCTCATTTGTGGCTCTAAGATTACTAAGAATAAATTTTAGTCATGAACTAGATATTTTTTAGTCCATTTTAGACTGGAGAGGATCTTATTGGTAGTGAGTTTTTTTTTATATCGTTGCCTTGCCTTCAATTGATTTCCTTCCATTCATCCCACATCAAAACATGGCTTATCTTTAAAAATAAGAGCAAACATTTATTGCGATCATGGATTGGGAATGAATTCCATGCTATGTGCATGAAGTACTCCTGGGTTAATATGTTAATATCTGATTTAAATGAACTTGGTGCCTAAGTCAGATAGGCTTGTCCGCCCATAACCCAATCATAATTATCATATTTTTTTGTAGTCCACGAAGGTAAAGGATGTGAGTGTAATTGAATTATGAGAATATTGTGTCGATATCTATTGATCAGCAACACATAAAAATGATGGAGAATTCCATTCATGACAATTTTTCATTTTTTTTTAAAAAAAAAATGCAAAATACAAAAACACGACAAAACATGTTCCCGAAGTGTGGGTTGTGTGACAAATCCCTATCAAAACCAATTGTTGTGTGCACATGAAAGAAGATGATATTATTCTCAAGGATAGTTCAATCGACTGGGAATCACGTCTCATGAAGCGAAAGTCACTAGTTTGAATGTTCCTCTATCTTCCTTTCTTTTGTGTGGATATGTAAAAAAAAAAATGATATAATTATTTGGTAAGTGCTTTGGAATGATTGTTAGGTAACAATTGAGCATCAGAATGATTAAAAGTCCGTACAACTTTTCCAAAAGTTTGGAATTACTTAAGGCGCACCTAGTGCTCAGATGTTCGGTAATGTAGCGGAAAGAAATTAATGGTCTATGCAATACCAAGAGAATTGGGTAAGGAAAAAAATGACAGTACTATCGGAGGTGAATATAAGGGAATGATTTAGGCAATTGCTGATTTAAAGATGATCCAAAATGGTTAAGAATTTGTCCAGCGCATGCTCTATACAATGTTGTTATTTATTTCTTTGTTTACTTTTGTGATCGGGGTAATGGTTTGACCCTATACCCTGTGGTCCAAGTATTAATTAGGCGATCCCCTGCAACAAAAACCATTCATTGAGGGAGAAAAATCAAGGGCTTCAACCCACCCGCCTAATATCATGGAAACTCAGAACCAATATAAAGCCAATCCCTTTCAACACTAAAGTTAAATATTTCCCTTTAATTGGATTGAAGTTTTTTTTTAAAAAAAAAAAAATATAATTCATTAAATTGACATGTATCAAAAATACATATAAAAATTATATATATTCTTAATAGAGTATGTGTTCTTTTAAACATATATATTTTGAACACATTTTAGTTTAATAAATCGGGTTAGAAAAATTTTTTCCCAACCCAATTTGAGGAAAGACAACTAATTATGTCAAAGCTTAGCCTTCCCTAATCATGGGGTTGTAATGAAAAATGCTTTGGCTACTGGTGGTAGAATGCCTAGCATGGGGTTATCGAAGGGAGACTAATTGCATTTTTTGTAGATATTGATGTAATGTGAAGTAGTAGGTCGCAAAAGCAAATAAGATGCAATTAACAACTTTTCTAAAAACCTTGAGTCTATCAAGGATTTCTCATTGATAAACTCATCATAATAAAAATCAACTCCCCTATTACATGTTAGGTTTGCTGTATTTAAAATACTATGAAAACTAGGAGCAAAGCACAACTAAGCCTATTATGGAAATTTTTAGAATAATAAAGGAAAATTACAATAAAATAAAATACTAATTTTAAAGAACTTAATTAATAGAAGTAGAATATATTTGATTGCCGAAATATCTTTTTGCTGGAGTAAAATCTTCAATAAATTCTTCAATATAGCAATCAAATCTTTGCTTCTTGGATTTTTGCTTTTAATGCGACAGATTTTGAAGCTCATCGGCAATCTCGTTCGGATGAGATAGCTGACAAGCCTCTCGGTGGCTTCTCGGCGTTCCCTCGTCCCCAATCTCGTTCAGACAAGATTAGTGACAAGCCACTCAGTGTTCCCTCCCCTGCAATCTCGTTCGGACGAAATTAGTGACGAGTCTCTTGGAGCTCCCTCGTCTGCAATCCGGAGGAGATTAGTGATGAGCCTCTTGGTGGCTGCTTCTTGTAAGAGAAATAAAGAAAATACAGAAAATCGAAATTATTCCTAAGGTGTGTCACTTTCGTTAAGAAATTATTTTCCCTCACCAGATATGGTATGCAAAAGAGTAACAGCAAATATTTCTCTAAGATACAATGAAGCCCAAAAAACTTATGTAATTTAATTGTATTTTGCACAAACGAAATTAAACCTAAAATACCCTCAAATTTTTTATTTCATCACACTACAAAAAAAGGGCAATTTTTTCACATGGCAAACAGTATCCATTTTTTGCCACGTCAGTAAATATTGACGTGCCAAAAGTGGCACGTCAACAATTTATTTTTTTGACGTGCCAAAAGTGACACGTCAACATTTACTGACGTGTTGAATATAACACGTCACGATTTACTGACGTGTCAATATTTGACACGTCAGTAAATTTGAATTCAATTTAATTTAAAATTTTTTTTTAAAATAACTTAATAATTTAATATTTACTGACGCGTCAAAGTTAGACACTTCAGTAAATATTGACTTGTCACTTTGACACGTCAGTAAATATAATGTTTATATATATATTATATTTATATATATAATAAAAAAAGAAAAAAAAATTCTGACGTGCCATATGTGGCACGTCAGGAATTTTTGACGTGCCAAATATGGCACGTCATAATTTCTTTTATATATATATATAAATTCTTGATGTGCCTAAGACTTCTTGGGAAGGCCAGATCGCCCATGACTTTTTTTTTTTTTTTTATCAGGTTTATATATATATTGCTGACGTGCTAATTTAGCACGTCAGTATTTTTTTTTTTTTTTTTTCATATCAGGTTTATATATATATATATGTTTCTGACGTGCTAATTTGGCACGTCAGAATTTTCTGACGTGTCAAAACTAGGACGTCAGAAATTTCTGACGTGCTAGTGAAAAAAAATAGCGAGACATTCAACTTAATTTTCCCTCTTCTTTCTCTCTTTTATTATTTATTCTTTCCCTAGATCTATTTTCTTATTTAATTCCAAATCTTCTTTTCGTCTCTCAATCTCCCTCTTCTCTCTCAATCTCTCTGCACAGCAACAAAGCTAGAAGAAAAGCAGATCAAGAAGAAAAAAAACAAAAGGAGAAGAGAAGCAAAAGAAAAAAAAAAAGAAAAAAGGAGAAGATCGAAGAAGATAAACAGAAATAAATAAATAAATAAATAAAAGGAGAAGAGAAGCAGAAGAAAAAAAAAAAAAAAAAAAAAAGGAGAAGAGAAGAAGATCGAAGAAGAGAGATTTTTGATTTGAAGAAATTCTGATTTGGTTTATTTTAATTTGATTTGAGAGATTTTTGATTTTTGATTTTTGATTTGAAAAGAAGAAGATCGAAGAAGGAAGATGATATTTTTTTATTTGGTTTTTATTTTTTGAAGATTTTTTGGGTCTGGGTTTTTGAAAAATGAAAGAAGAGAGAGAGTGAAAATGGTGGAAAGAAGAGAGAGAGAGAGTGAAAATGGAGGAAGGAAGAGATCAGGAGAGAGCTGGGGGAGAAGAAACACGATTGTATTTCAAAATTAAAAAAATATTTTTAATTGAAAAAAAAAATCCAGAAAAAATTAAAAAAAAAAATTATTAAAAACTAATAATTTTTCTTTTTTAAAATTTTTTCTGGATTTTTTTTTTCAATTAAAAACATTTACTGACGTCAGAAAAAAAAAATTTTAAATAATTTTTCTTTTTTAAAATTTTTTCTGGATTTTTCTGACATGTCAGAAAATTCTGACGTATTAAATTTAACACGTCAAAAATTTTCCATTTCAGACACGCATAATCTTAACGCTTGAGACACGTCAAAACCGACCCGTCAGGAAGATTTTCTGACGTGTCAGACCACCTGACACGTCAGAAAATGTAAGTCAGCAAAATTTTTTTTTGTAGTGTCAAGAGACAAAGACTAATTATTTTTTAAGTATAAAGAAGAATTCTAAAGAGAATAAAATAATTAGAGATAGTTATATACTTAGATATAATTTTGAAATTGTCTCCAAATGGTAGCTCAATCAGCTGTGAACCACATCTTATGAAGCGGAGGTTACTAGTTCGAATCTACCCTCCTCCTTCCCTTGTGTGGACATGTCAAAAAAAAAAATATTTGAAATTAAATTGCTAATTTAACAATAGAAACTGCTATTAAACTGCCAAACTACTATTAAACTACAGTTCAGTAAATCCAACCATTGGATCAACCTAAGAAGCATCCTAAGTTTAAATTAACCACTAGATCGAATGATCTTGACCGTCCAAAAATGAATGTTCATGATAAGATTCCTCTGAACTCTGATACAAAGTGTCAAGTGCGCCATCAAGGTGTCTTAGGGCCCGTTTGGGAGTGCGATTTTAAAAATTGCGTTTTTAAAATCGCACAAGCGTTTAATAAAACATACTAAAAGGTACTTTTTTTTATCAATTGAGTGTTTGGATAACATTAGCATATAATTACGGTATCATGACCAAATTACCAATAAGGATGAACAAGACAGAGAGGATGAAGAAAAAAAAAAAAAAAAAAGAGAAAAAAAGGGTTTTAATATATTTTAGGTGGGTATTCTTGGTATTTTTTTCATTCCCGTTCTAAAAAAGGTAACTATTTCGCCAAATATCTTTTTAATAGAAATCATGATTTTGTTATAAATTCGCACTTTTTCAAATAAGCACCCTCTAATCAGCTTATGGAAATCGCAGATTTTTTTGCGATTTTAAAATTGCAATCCCAAACACTCTAAAGTTTCGATTTGGTTTAAAATCGCAGATTATTTTTTTAAAAACGCACTCCCAAACGCACCCTTACACAACCCACGGGCGTGTGTCCTTCCAACCGTACTATAGTACACCCAAGCATTTCTAATAGCTTAAAGTTTGTTAGCCCTTATAAGTGGTAACTCCAATTTCTCCCTTTCCAATGTGGGAATATCTTCCTTCAATGCTCTTTAAAACCTTTTATTTTAAAAAAAATCTCAAGATACAAATTAATATATATATATATATATATATATATATATATATATATATATATATATGCGAGCAAATCTCTCCAGTTTTCACCCTTCTTTTTATAGCCGATTTTGATCCAATAAACCTTGGAATTTGAAAAATGTCTTCAGACATGAATTTGCAGATCTTTGAATCTTTCCAACATCATCAAATTTGCTCTAACTCGATGTCAGAAACTCGAGATATGACATTTTTATTAAAGCTCATCTGCTGTGAATTCCACCATACACCAGATATGGAGCGAAAATGTAGATAATTTATTCTTTTTGTGTTTTTGTGTAGTTACAGTAAAAGAATTTGGTTGTCTATTATGAAGCTTTGTGATCTGGAAAATTATCATGTTTGCTGGGATTTGTAATGATTTGAATATTCCGCCTTACTCAATTGAGCATTGGACGTTTGTATTTATAAAATATAATATGTTGTACATTTGCGAACTACATTTGAATTATACAACTTATCTAAGAAGATAAGAATCTACAATTGAATAGATGAGAGACCTAATCTACTGTAACAACCTTATCTAAGATAACAAGTTTATCTAAGTTTAAACTTTGAGTTGATTATCAATCTTCTTGTGATTATCCTTTACACGCCCCCTCAAACTCATAGTTAGCAAAGCAACTTTGAGTTTGTGCCATAGGATAAAGAATCTTGGAGATGATAGGGGTTTGGTGAAAATATCTGCCACTTGATCCTTGCGTGAGATAAACCGGATGTCAATAGATTTAGCTGCTACCATTTCTCGCACAAAATGGAAGTCAATGGCCACGTGCTTGGTGCGAGCATGGAAGACCAGATTGGATGATAAGTATGTATCACCAATGTTGTTGCACCATAATATAGGGGGCACAAAAGTTGAGAGACCAAGTTCAGGTAAAATAGGCTGAAGGCACGTAAGTTCAGATGCAGCATTGGCCATGGCTTTATATTCCGCTTCGATGCTAGAGCATGCAACGGTGGCTTGTTTCTTGCAACTCCAAGAAATAAGATTATTGCCTAGATAGACACAATAACCACCCGTAGATCTTCGGTCAACATTAGAACCAGCCCAATCCGCATCAGAGAAAGCCTGCAAGGTATTAGTTGGGGATTGCTGGATTTTAAGTCCTAAGTCAAGGGTTTGCTTCAAATATTGTAATAGACGTTTAGCTGCCTGCCAATGTGGTTAGTAAGGGCTTGTGCATAAACTGCAAAAGTTTGTTAATAGTAAAAGCAATATCCAGTCGAGTAATCAAAAGATATTGGAAGGCCCCAATTGTACTTCTATATAAAGTGGGATCTTCAAATACTTCTCCATCATACGCACAAACACGTAGAAGTAGCCATGGGTGTAGTGCCCCAGAATTTTCAAAGCTATTTAAATAGATTATTTTGATAATGATGTATTTTAATATCCATTGTAGCTAAGGATTTTAATTCTTGGGAAATTTATGAGAGTGGTAATTAGAGAATGGTAATTGGTGAAATAATAGGATAGTAAATGGTAGGTATAAGGATGGTAGAATAAGAAGGTAGAATAGTATAGGTAGAATAGTATAGGGTTGGTAGAATAGTATAGGGTTGGTAGAATAGTATAGGGTTGGTGAAATAGTATAGGGTTGGTGAAATAGTATAGGGTTGGTGAAATAGTAAAATGAGGGTATAATTGTAAATTGAAGGTAGAATAGTGTTTGATTTTCTCCTATAAATAGAGCTCTTCTCCTTCACAATTTTCACCACTCATCTCCTCTCCCATCTCTTGCATATATTCTTCCTTCTTCCGCTTTTTACTCGGTCTTTCTTCTTTCTAAGAGTGTTTACTCAGAACAGAGAGAGAAAGGGCGAGACCAAGCGCTACAAGAAAGAAAGAACACAAGAGATAGCGGACTTTAGAAAGTAGTTTCAAAAGATATACTAGTGGTGTTAGTCATATTGGAGCAACTAGATTCCTTCATACCACTTTTAGCTTCAGTCTAGAGGTAAGTAAATTCACTACCCCTTCTAAAGTTACTTCATGTCATGCTATTTATTCATTCTTGTATCAAACTGTAAATTATTATTTTATTTACGTATTATGAAGTTATGTTGCATGCATGAAGGATTTCTAAATGAATTATCTAGAAAGTTTCTATTTCTTTAAACGCTTTCTAAGTACAACAAGTTTATATTTGAAAAGGTTTCCATTTTGAGAAAAGAAAGTTGAGAAATGATGATGATTATAAGAAAGAAAAAAGATGATAAACCCTCCTACATGTTGCCCTAAGATGCATCAAAAGAAGTACAAAGAAAAGTACAAGAGATGAGATAAATGTTTATGAAATAAGGGCACATGTATGGAGGAGAGTATTTTTGGCCCCAAGATAAGTAAAGATGAGAGTTCGGTACCGATACTCGGATGAAGGCGAAACCACTGAAGGAGGCTATGCCAGAAGGTGGTATTCCATCAACAGACCGTTGAGTGCACCAAGAAAAAGAGTTAATTGACGGTCGGGCATGGCTGAGGCCACAGTTCAGTGCCATGGTCACAAGGACCCGCAACCCTCGTGCACAGGGGTAATAGTGTACATGGGCCCTATTATGAGAAAATGATACTATATTTTCAACGATGATATGCTATGATGATTTACAGAGATGATTTATAATGATGATTTATAATGATGCATTATGATGATGATTTATAAAGATGATTTACAACGATGATTTATTACTAGATGTAATAGTATGTATATGTTACGGGAGATGCAACCGTACGTACATATATTATTATGGCTGGATGTATATTTATTTGTGAAAACGATTTTCAAAACTGAGAACAAGGAGTAAAACTATTTATGGTTATGGATTTTACTTGCTGGGCCCCCTTTGGGCTCATTCAGTTTTATTTCTTGTTTTCAGGTAGAAAGGATGCTGGAATAGGAGGCCGGAATGGGGTGGGAATAATTATTAATTTTCAAAGTCTTTTCATATAAGTTATTGTAATGATATGATATTCCGCAACTAAAATCTAATGTCTTCTAATTTCGCTTGTAATAAAATCTCAAAAAAAAAAATGTTTTACGCATTTATTGTATCTTTTAAAATCAAGTACTCTGATAGACCTTATAGATCTTTGCAAGAATTTTTGTTGAAAAAGAAGAAAAGTGGCAAACTCAGTCTTAACGGACTGGGGATGTTACAATGGGAGTGCTTACAGGTTTGACATCTAGCATATTTGTAAGCTTAAGAATATCGAGCACATACCATCATTGTGACAAGGTGATACCTTCAGAATTTTTGCAGACTTCAATACCCAAGAAGAAATTCAAATTATCCAAATCTTTCACTGCAAAATCATCTTCCATAGGACATAGTAATTCATCAATTGCTGCGGAATTTGAGCATGGTATGATGATGTCGTCAACATAAATTAAGACATACATAATACAGTGGGCAGATTTGAAAATAAACAGTGAAGAATCTGAACGTGATGCCTTGAAACCAAAATCAACCAATTTACTACTTAGTCGAGAAAACCAAGCATGTGGCGCTTGTTTGAGACCATACAATGCTTTTTGTAGACGACATACATGATTTGGAAATTGTGGATGAGTGAATCCCGGCAGTTGAGACATGTATACTTCTTCCATTAATTCCCCATGTAAATTTGCATTCTGTATGTCGATCTGTCTAATAGACCAAGATGATGAGAAAGCTATAGAACCAAATGTACCGTTGTACCGTTGTTGGTTTCACGACGGGACTGTATGTTTCAGAGTAATTAACTCTGGCTTGTTGATGGAAACCTTTCACGACTAAACGTGCTTTATATCGTTCGATGGAGCCATCAGCCTTCTTTTTGATGCGGAATACCCATTTACAGCCAACCAGATTTTTGGTTGAGGAAGGTGGAACGAGACACCAATTATTATTCGTCAACAAGGCATCAAATTCAGAGTTAATCGTCGCCAATTTGGGTCAGTGATGGCTAGAGAATAACATGTAGGTTCCCTTTCTGTAAGATCACTTGCAGCAAGAAGAGCATGGGAATTGGAGTATCCATCGGGAAACACTTTGGGTTTGAAAATATTATTTTTGGATCGGGTAAGCATTGGGTGAGTGTTCTGGGGAGTTACGGATGTGGGAGGAGATGATGTGGAGGTAGGATCTTGCTGGGACGTGTTTGATGTGGTGGGAGATGAGGACAATTCAAAAGGACGATAAGGATGAGGGCTCACGGGTGTGACATGTAGCGCTCCAGAATTTTCAAAGTTATTTAAATATATTATTTTGATGATGATGTTATTTTAATAGCCATTTTAACCATTGATTTTAATTCTTGGGAAATTTATGGTGTTACAGAGAGTGGTAATTAAAGAATGGTAATTGGTGAAATAATAGGATAGTAAATGATAGGAAGAATTGTATTAGTAGGTAGAATAGTAAGAGAATGTGGAATAGTTAATGGTAGGTATAATAGTATTGGTATAGTAAAAGGAGGGTAGAATTGTAAATGGAATGTAGAATAGTCAATGGTAGGTATAATAGTATTGGTAGGTGGAATAGTAAAATGAGGGTAGAATTGTAAATGGCAGGTAGAATAGTATTTGGTTTTTTCCTATAAATAGAGTTCTCCCCCCCCCCCCCCATTCTCTTCCACATATTCTTCCTTCTTCCGCTTTCTACTCGGTCTTTCTTCTTTCTGAGAGTTTTTACACAAAGTAGAGAGAGAAAGGGCGAGACAAAGCGCTGTAAGAAAGAAAGAACACGAGAAAGAACAAACTTGAGAAATTAGTTTCAAAAGACATATTAGTGGAGTTAGTAAGATTGGAGCAACTAAATCCTTCAGACCACTTGTATCTTCAGTTTAGCGGTAAGTAAATTCACTACCCCTTCTAAAATTTCTTCATATCATGCTATTTATACATTCTTGTATCAAACTGTAAATAATTATTTTATTTACCTGTGATGGGGATATGTCGCATGCATGAAAGATTTCTAAAAGAATTATTTAGAAAGCTTCTATTGATTTAAACGCTTTCTAAGTACAACAAGTTCATATTTCAAAAAGTTTCCATTTTTGAGAAAAGAATGTTGAGAAATGATAATGATTATAAGAAAGAAGAATGATGATAAACCTTTCTACATGTTGCCCTAAGATGCATCAAAAGAACTACAAAGAGAAGTACAAGAAATGAGTTAAATGTTTATGAAATGATGGCACATGTATGGAGGAGAGTATTCTTGGCCCTAAGATAAGTAAGGATGAGAGGAGTTAGGTACCGATACTCGGATGGAGGCGAAACCACTGCAGGAGGCTATGCAAGCAGGTGGTATTCCATCAACATGACCATTGAGTGCACCAAGAAAGAGTTAATTGACGGTCGGGCATGGATGAGGCCACAGTTCAGTGCCATGGTTACAACAACCCGCAACCCTCGTACACAGGGGTAACAGTGTACATGGGCCCTAATATGAGAAAATGATAATATAATTTTAACGATGATATACTATGATGATTTACAATGATAATTTATAATGATGCATTATGATGATGATTTATAACGATGATTTGTTACTAGATGTAATAATATGTATACGCTACGGGAGATGCAACTGTACATACATATATTATTATGGTTGGATGTATATATATTTGTGAAAACATTTTTTTAAAACTGAGGACAAGGAGTAAAACTATTTATGGTTGTGGACTTTACTTGCTGGGCCCATTTGGTCTCATTCAGTTTTATTTCTTGTTTTCAGGTAGAAAGGATGTTGGAATAGCAGGCCGGGATGGGGGCGGAAATAATTATTAACTTTCAAAGTCTTTTCATATCAGTTATTGTAATAATATGATATTCCGCAATTAAAGTTTAATGTTTTCTAATTTTGCTTGTAATAAAATCTTTGAAGAATGTTTTATACATTTCGTATCCTTTAAAATCAAGTATTCTGATAGACCTTATAGATCTTTGCAAAAACTTTTGTTGTAAAAGAAAAAAAAGTAGCAAACTCAGCCTTAACGGGCTGGGCATGTTACAATTTTGGTATCAGAGCAAAGGTTATAAGGTTCTGCGGACTTTTCAAAAAAAAAAAAAAAGAGTTAATGGGAAGTCACATTCCGGCCAAGTAGAGTGTATATTTTTGTATGGTCTCTAATAAATGATGCATGGGCATTTTTCTAATGGTTGATTTTGGTTAAAAAAAAAATCATCTTAGTGTGATTAATTTGGAGGATTTTATTATTGTGATCAAGCTAATGATGAAGTGGGATCTTTTTTTTTATTATTTATTATTTTTATAGATAGGTTGTAATCTAGAGTATCTGTCCATTTGGATTTAAGGTAATTTTCCTGAGTATCGATCGATAAGAGTATATTTTGAGGTGTCTCGAGGATTTAGAAAAGATTATTGATCATGACTTAAAAAATAAAAATAAAATAAAAAATCGTGTGATGGTTTTACGGATTTAGGTTACGAGATGATTTGTGTAATTAACTTGGTGACAAAATGGATTTAGGTTGTGAGATAAATTGTGTAAGTGACTTGGTAATGAATGGTCTTATGGATGTTGGTTGTGAAATGATTCTTGAACTGAATTAATGATATAAGAGTTTATATGAGTTTTTGGTAATGGCTAAGGTTTAGTTGATGACAATAATGACACTATGATTAATGTTGTAATATATGGATTGATGAATAGGGATTACGTAGTGACATGAAGTGAATGCCTAAGTATTGCAGAGATAAATGCAAATGAGGTATACCCTAGAATTTATAAGATATTTTGATATTTACATTTGTGGTTTAAGGATTTTGATATTTTCAATGATTGTGATGACCTTAAAGTACAATTCATGAAATCTTTGAGGTGATTCTTAGAATTTAAGGTGTTAGGTTTTTTGTAATTGAGGTAAACTATATTGAAGTGACGCTTAAAGTTTTGAAGATGAATTGGTGCTCCTAGATTGTGGATAATATTTAAATTTTGAGGCATTAGTGGGTATGGTATGATGAGAATTTTAGTTACATGCCAAAGCTTTTGATATAATTTTCTTTCACTAGGTAAAAATGATGGATTATTATTCTTGAGGTAATTTGAAGCATAAAGGTAAGAGTTGAAAGACAATATAATATAGTGATATGATCTAAATTTCTTTTATAAGATATATGTTCAATGATATTTAGGTATTTTAGAGGTTGATAACATGTGATTGTGCATATTTAGATGTTTTATTGAGTGATTAACTTGTTAAACAGATTGTTTGTTTAAAGGAAGTTATTACAATGACAGGATGATTACATAATGAATATTGAATGAGTACTGAATGATTACGAAAAGAAATGTTAGGAGAACAAGCTCCTTATAATATTACACACCAGTGTCCATTATTAAACAAAAAAAAAATTGTTACATAAAGAGACATGTGATAATGATGAGCAGATGATTCCTCAAAGCTGCTCCAGGAAGATTATTTCTACACAAAGAAAACCTAGTATGAGCAGAATCGTATATATTTATATAATTGAATTATCAAAGAGAATATTTATTTCTAATGAGGTACCCGACTAGAGCTTGTGCGGAGAGACGTGCAACACCCCTGGACATCGACCCGGAGTTTTTCGTGCTGTCGCTAGAGATGTTCGGTATTCTTCTCCATTTCTAGCACCTTTGGTCCCAAGTATTCCGCGTAAGATAACACCAGCTTTTTCAGCTGAATATTCTCCTGCTTCAAATCCACGTGTTTTCATTTGTAGTAATTGAACAGTCACTGTAAGACCCCAGTTTGGTTTCTTAAGACTTTCAGCTCAACATTAATGGCACTCAAACGTCGTGCCATGTCAGAAACTGAAGCAACACCTTGGATACTGAATGCCAATGAATTATTAATGGCATAAGTACCCGACCTAGCTAACAATGTTTGATCCCGTGGAATTACGAAACCTTTGGCCACCGCTACAGCAGTAGAATAGTGGAGCATGATAGAATCATGAATAGTGATAAGACGATTGTCAAAGACAAAAGTTGGCTGCCATACGTCAGGATGTGCAGCAGGTTCATTAGGGTGTGCAACAGGTACAACGGGATGTATAGCAGGCACTTCAGGGGGAACAACAGGCACGTCCGGTTGCACATTAGGCATAACAATGGGTTGTGCTGCAGGAGCAACATTCAAATCGATGTTAACGGATGATGATGATGCTACCATATTTAGGAGTGTAATGAAAATAGTTGAGAATACGAAGAAATTGGGAGAGATGAAGTATTGGGAATAAGTGTGCAGAAGAGACTGAAACTGAAGCAATTTTTTTTTTTGAAGTTTCTGGAAGCAGCAGACGAGTGGCTTTAAAGAAAATTTTCACTTCAGGTGAAATAAATAGTAAACAACAAACGTTAGGCGACCTCGGGCCGCGAAGGATTTTTGTCAAAAGATCCCGTAGAAGTAGGATCTGGTCTCCTGTCATAAATTCGACTAACACCATTAGACTTTTAGTGCTCATTTTTCAAACTTACTGTTCACTCAACGACTTTGAATTCCATGAGTAGGCAACCGAATGAATTGTCATGCCAACGCACACCACACGCGCTCGTTCATTATCTAGAAATCCTTCCTATAAATTCATACCTCTTTCTCCATTGCAACACATGCCTTCTGATCATACCCCTTCACCTGAGATCTTCTGGTAATAGCCTTCCATACAATGAAAGCTCGACCTTTCTCCTAGTTGAGCGTATCCTTAAGAGAAAAATACAGCATCACGACTTGATTCACAAACCCAACACCTTATACTCTCAGTAGTAAACCATTGATGCAAGATTATCTTTGATCATGTCCTGATGAAGCAAGATTATCCTTGATCATGCTTCTCAGGTTAAATATCTCTCTTTTCTTCAAGTCTCCATACATGACAGAGGAGAGAGAGCATCTGATGTGGGTATTTTGAAAGTCTCGGAAAGGAGTCACATAAATATCATATCGTGAAATGCTTATTAAATCTTCATTTCTTGAAAACAACAGGACTATTTGTCTCTCTTTTTCTTTTCTTGACCTTGCAAGACCCAAGAGAGAGAAATTATAACATGAGTGTTTTGGGACTTCCAGCTTGGAAACTTACCCATATCCTACTTTGCTTGCTTATCAATGTCATCTCTAGAACGCAGCAAAGCACATCATGTATTAGTCAAGAATGGATGAGAATCTTACATTTGATGTAATCGTGTATTTCGATTGAGTTGGAATCATAATTACAAGTTTCTTTTGTTGAATTATGATTTATCAAGTAAAGATGTAGTACAGAGAGATTTTCACTGATATTGTAGCATCGACACAAGAGTTGGGATGAGAAAATAGAAACGGTTGTGTATTTAGAATGAATCGAATTATGATGTCACTTCTGAGGTATATTCATGTAATGACGTTTTTGGGAGATATAAACTGTAGAATGTTGGTACTATTTACTTTTATGGGTTTATGATGGTGAGAAGTTAATAATTATTAGAGTATCATATTAATATTTTGTATGCATGATTTGGAATACTGAGATACTAAAGAAAATATAGGCAGTGATGATTTTTACACATTTTTTATAAGATTGATTAAATTAGATCGAGGAAATTATTGCGGGCTTGCAAGGAGGACTATGATGTTTGGAGGTATGGACTAGTGATCACATGATTTTTTTAATTTGATGTTTAAACCTTGACTGTAGACTGTCTTATATAAGGAGATGAATAATTTGATTGTTGTTATTGAGGTTGAAAAAAAAAATGGAAAAGATTTTGAGGTAAGATTTTTAGTGTGAACTAATGAATGATTGCAGAAATCGAGACTTTAGACTGTGAATAAGATTTACTCCTAGAAGAAGGAGATGGAATTTCAATATGATAAAAGTAAATATTAGAGAGTAGGCTCTGATGAAGGATTGAAAGGAATATTTTAAATCCGAGTCACTCAATTTGAAGATTGGACGATAATTTATAGGCTTTAATTTCGAGGACGAAATTTCATTAAGGAGGGAAGATTGTAGCACCCCAGAATTTTCAAAGTTCTTTAAATAGATTATTTTGATGATGATGTTATTTTAATATTCATTTTAGCCATTGATTTTAATTCTTGGGAAATTTATGGTGTTACAGAGAGTGGTAATTAGAGAATGCTAATTGGTGAAATAATAGGATAGTAAATGGTAGGAAGAATTGTATTGGTAGGTAGAATAGTTAATGGTAGGTATAATAGTATTGGTATAGTAAAAGGAGGGTATAATTGTAAATGAAATGTAGAATAGTCAATGGTAGGTATAATAGTGTGGGTAGGTGAAATAGTAAAATGAGGGTAAAATGGTAAATGTAAGATAGAATAGTATTTGGTTTTTTTCCTATAAATAGAGCTCTTCCCCTTCACAAATTTCACCACTCCTCTCCCTTCTCTTCCACATATTCTTCCTTCTTCCGCTTTCTACTCGGTCTTTCTTCTTTCTGAGAGTGTTTACACAGAGCAGAGAGAGAAAAGGCGAGACAAAGCGCTGCAAGAAAGAAAGAACACGAGAGAGAACAGACTTGAGAAATTAGTTTCAAAAGATATAGAAGTGGAGTTAGTCAGATTGGAGCAACTAGATCCTTCATACCACTTTTAGCTTCAGTCTAGAAGTAAGTAAATTCACTACCCCTTCTAAAATTTCTTCATGTCATGCGATTTATACATTCTTGTATCAAACTGTAAATAATTATTTTATTTACCTACCATGGGGATATGTTGCATGCATGAAAGATTTCTAAAAAACTTATTTAGAAAGCTTCTATTTCTTTAAACGCTTTCTAAGTACAACACGTTTATATTTGAAAAAGTTTTCATTTTTAGATAAGAAAGTTGAGAAATAATGATGATTATAAGAAAGAAGAATGATGATAAACCCTCCTACATGTTGCCCTAAAATGCATCAAAAGAACTACAAAGAAAAGTACAAGAAATGAGTTAAATGTTTATGAAATTAGGGCACATGTATGGAGGAGAGTATTTTTGGCCCCAAGATAAGTAAGGATGAGAGAAGTTCGGTATTGATATTCGGATGGAGGTGAAACCACTGAAGGAGACTATACAAGAAAGTCGTATTCCATCAACATGACTGTTGAGTGTACCAAGAAAAAGTTAATTGGCGGTCGGGCATGGCTGAGGCCACAGTTCAGTGCCATGGTCACAAGGAGCCGCAACCCTCGTACACAGGGGTAACAGTGTACATGGACCCTAATATGAGAAAATGACAATATAATTTCAATGATGATATACTATGATGATTTACAATGATGATTTATAATGATGCATTATGATGATAATTTATAACGATGATTTATGACAATGATTTATTACTAGATATAATAGTATGTATATGCTACGGGAGATGCAACCGTACATACATATATTTTTATGGCTGGATGTATATATATTTGTGAAAACATTTTTTTAAAACTGAGGACAAGAAGTAAAACTATTTATGGTTGTAGACTTTACTTGCTGGGCCCCTTTGGGCTCATTCAATTTTATTTCTTGTTTTCAGGTAAAAAGGACGTTGGAATAAGAGGCCGGAATGGGGGCGGGAATAATTATTAACTTTCAAAGTCCTTTCATATCAGTTATTGTAATAATATGATATTCCGCAACTAAAGTTTAATGTTTTCTAATTTTGCTTGTAATAAAATCTCTTGAAGAATGTTTTATACATTTATCGTATCCTTTAAAGTCAAGTACTCTGATAGACCTTATAGATCTTTGCAAAAACTTTTGTTGTAAAAGAAGAAAAGTGGCAAACTCAGCCTTAACGGGATGGAGATGTTGCATGGCAAGTAGAGATGTGGTTGTGTTTGAATGAGAGTTTGAAATGAGAGGATAAGGTGAAATGGGAAAATGGGAACCACGGATGAGGAAGCATATTTTTGAATTGGATTTATTTGAATTGGATGAGAAGAAGTCGTAGGATTTGGTGAGATAGGAGGAGAGTTGAATGGGAAAATCTGTTCCTCAAAGACTACATCTCTAGATATATAAAGACGACCAGATTCAATATGAAGACAACGATAGCCTTTGTGATGAAGACTATATCCTAAGAACAAACACGAAATTGATTGAGGTTGGAGCTTATGGGAATTATACGGACCTAGATTAGGCCAACACTCGCACCAAAAAAAAAATAATGAATAATCTGGAGATTTTTTAAAGAGAGTTTCATATGGAAGAGAAATTCTTTAAGATAGACGTTGAGAGACGATTGATGAGATAGACAGCAGTTTGAAATGCGTCATCGTAGTGTTTGAGTGGAACACGGGCATGTGAAAGTAATGCTAAACCAGTTTCTACCATGTAACAATGTTTCCTTTCGACTGCACCATTTTGTTGGTGGGTTTGAGGACAAGATAAACGATGAGATATGCTAAGGTTTTGCAGAATTTTTGTGAGAGAGCAATACTCTCCCCCCCAATCAGATTGAATGATTTTGATTTTTGAGTTGAAATAGCGTTCAACATTTTTTTGAAATTGAATAAAAATTGCATAGACATCACTTTTGTTTGTCATGGGAAATAGCCATGTATAACGACTATAAGCATCTAAGAAGGAAACATAGTATTTATTGCCAGTTGAAGAGTACATTGGAGAAGGTCCCCATACATCCGTATAAATCAGTTCTAAGGGATGGTTCACTCTTGTGGAGGATAAAGAAAATGAAAGTTGCTTGCTCTTAGACATGTGGCAAGCAGCACACGACAATTGTGCTTTATTTTTAAAATTTGGAAGACCAAACTTAGAAATAACTCTAGGACATAAACTAAGTGTTGGGTGCCCGAGACGGAGTGCCAAGTGACTAAGGAGGTTCTCTCACCAACAAGAGCTGCAGCATTGGACGACATTGAAGGAGAACGACGGACGGATTGATGAGGTGAAGGTGGTGGACGGGGACGTACGGATGGAGGAAGTTTATATAGCCCCTTTTCATTCAGGCCGCGGAGGAGGATTCTCCCAGACCCCTGTTACTTCACAAGAAAATACCAAGGATGAAATTCAATGTAAGAATTAGTATCAAGAGTAAATTTATGAACACAGAGGAGATTTTTGGTTATAGATGGCACATGAAGAACATTATGTAAAAGGAAAGAGGTGGAGGATGAGGATAGATGGGTGTCCCCAATGTGTTTGATGGGTACTCCATTACCATTGCCCATTCGAATGTGATCAGTTCCAGGGTACGGTTCAGCCGCTATTTTGAGATTTGCCAGATACGAGGTGAGATGATGAGTGGGTCCGGAATCTGGGTACCAAGCCCGATCTGTAGGACTCTGTGGGGCAGCAAAGAACGCCTGGTAGGTGGGTGTGGAATCACGGCCAAAAGCTTCATCGAAGCGGTGGTAGCAGTCTATAGCATCATGCCCAAGTTGTTGCAAAGTTGACACACTGGTCTGTGAGAGGGAGCAAAATGGGACGTGTTCCTTCCACGCCCCTTGCCTCGAAAGTTGCGGCCATGAGTTGAGGAAGAGAAATTGTTTCGGCTAGAAAAATTGAAGGAGCTGTGACGTCCACCTCTTGGACCACGACCAGCACCACGTCTTACTGCAAAGTTAACGTCGGCTTGGGAAATATCAACAGATGGTTGATTATGTTCCAAGCGTTGTTCATGAGCAAGAAGATGCCCATATAGCTCCTCAATGGAGAGAGGATCTGCTCGAGTGTATACTGCAGTGACAAAAGAGTCATACTCACTACCGAGACCTCTGAGGAGGAAGGATTGCCTTTCAAAATCACTTAAGGGCTGATCAACAATCACTAGGGTGTCCACTAGATTTTTGAATTTGTGGAAATAATCCACAATGGAAGAGCTGCCTTTATTTAAGGTAGCTAGTTGAAAATGAGATTGCATGGCTCTGGCTTGCGACTGCGAAGCCAACATACTCTCGAGTGTGGTCCAAACTTCTCGGGAGGTCTGACAATTAACCACATGAGTGATAAGAGATTCCTCTATGGAGGAAATAAGCGCTCCAAGGATTAGATTATCGTGAGAATTCCAATAGCTGTAGTCTGGATCGTTAGCAACAGTGACGACGCCAGTTGCAGAAGTCGTGGATATTTGCTTTGGTGGAGCAGGTTTAGAGCCATCTACAAATCCGTAGACCTCAACGCCCTTCAATTGAGGGACAACTTGGGTTTTCCAAGACGATAATTATCATGTCTGAGCTTGTGATGGAAGCAATTTTGAAGGCTATGGAGGGTGGGTGTTGCGTCAGATGAAGAGGACGAAGCGGGAGCCATTTGAGAGATGTTAGTCACAATTAGCTCTGATACCATGTAATGATTTGAATATTCCGCCTTACTCAATTGAGCATTGGACGTTTGTATTTATAAAATATAATCTGTTGTACATTTGAGAACTACATTTGAAATATACAATTTATCTAAGAAGATAAGAATCTACAATTGAATAGACGAGAAACCTAATCTACTGTAACAACCTTATCCATGATAATGAGACTTATCTAAGATAACAAGTTTATCTAAGTTTAAACTTTGAGTTGATTATCAATCTTCTTGTGATTATCCTTTACAGGATTATGTCATGGCGTTGGGGATTCAGCAATATTGGAGAAACAAGGATTTTAAAGACCATGTGTTCAGGTTGGCTCTTGGGCTACACTGTATCGATCACACTTGGCCTAATAGGAATGCTTGATTAGCAGATTTTAGTTTACGTCTTTGTTTGGTTTGTCTTTGGTTGTTAGTCTTTAATTAGTTTTCAGATTTGTATAAAATAACAACTAGCATTAATAGATATTCATTCACAACTATCAGCTGATAGGCTTATGGCTCACAGCTTCTTAATAAGGAGATTGACACCATTTTCAGGCTCTATAACCGTCCTCATTGCCGGGGAGTGCCTGTATTTTGGTGACAAAGAGAATGAGAAGTTGGAGACAATTAGAGCTAAAAGAATTTTGAGCTCGGCCATGGCAAAGTTTTGCCCCAAACACGTACGCTGCCCAACTCCAAAAGGCATGTAGACATGAGGGAGCTTGCATGCACCACTGGCTCCATTGGCAAACCTCTCGGGGTTAAACTCCTTGGCATCAGGTCCCCAAATATCAAGGTCTTGGTGCAAGGTTACCAACAAGATCCAGACATTGACACCTTTAGGCACATGAATATCTCCGAATTTCATGTCTTCCAAAGCCTCCCTGCTCACCACAGGCACCGGAGGGTAAAGTCGCAATGATTCATGGATTACCATTGTCAACTGTCATGGTTAAAAGAAGCTACGTAAGTCATTGACAAAATGAATACGATGCTTTTGAGTAGATTATTATACAGCTGTCATACAAATTAGAACTTGTCACTTACAGTTTTCATCTTGCGAATCATGTCAGCATCAGGCATTTGACCTCCGCAAACTTCTACCACCTCGGCACGAACTCTTGCTTGCCATTCTTGATTTGAGGCCAACAACATCAATGTCCACGTTGCAGAGACAGCAGTAGTCTCGTACCCAGCTAAGTATATGTTCTTGGAATTGTCTACAATGAACCGATCTGTCTCATCTGGGGAAAATCCACTGTTGCTGGCAGCTTCAAGAATCATATGTAACAAATCATTCCCTGATGCTGCTTCCTTTCCTTCCTCCACTGCCTTGAGAATCAAATCTCGGACCTCTTTTTCTAGCCTCCATGTTTCTCTGTTACTCTTTGTTGGAACATACCTGATTGATTGCAACACAAGCAACCACATTTTGTCAAAAAACTTTTTTATGTGATGGAGGCATGTTTAGACATGTTTTCTTGAAGATCAAACCTCATTCCAGGAAAGCCATTGGAAAAGAACTTCTTAGACATGTTTTCTTGAAGTTCTCTAAGCTTTAAAAATATCTCTTTCCCTTTGGAATAGTTGCTCCCAAAACAGGCTCTTGAAATTACATCTCCGGAAAATCTTCTCATATATTCATCAATGTGAAAATCTTCAACTCCGCCCTCACTTTCTGTCCTCCATGAGCTCACCACTTTCATCGAGGACTCCACCATTAAGTCCATCATGCCCTAATGGTTAGATTCATTTTATTTAACAATAAGTTACTTCACCCGTGAACTTATTGAAGAACGCTAGTTACTTTAGACCCCAAGATGCTAAACAATGAATATATCTCAATTTTAAGAACAATAAAGATTAATAAATATATCAACTTTCAATTTAAAAATGACACATATGAATATCAAAATCAAGCAAAGTATTAAAACAATCAGTAGAAAGATTTTGGTGATGAAATTGAAGCCTTTTAAAAACTCTTTAAAAGTAAATTAACTATTTTGGGGCAGCCAAAACTAGAAAATCCATCAACTATATATACAAGAATGAAGAGATTACAAATTGCTGACTCATACAAAACCTTTATAGTTAACACACCTTTGTACTAGACAAGTGACACATTTACCCTAGTCCCTAAGAGAAGACTTTTTGTTTGTATTCTCTTAACTTCTCTATTTCCAGAGACCTTTTGTATTGTAAATTTATGGCGTAACTTCACTTTAGACCCATAAATTACCATGCAATTTGACAAACCCCCCACAAACTTCAAAACCTCTTAGTTTGAATTCTTGAACTTTCAATTGCAGTCAATTTACTCCATCCATCAATTTTTAATTTTTAATTTGGAATTTTAAAATATTCAAGGGTATAAACGTCATTATCTCACTTTTAACATTTAAAATATGACGGAAGGATTCAAATTGACTATAATTGAAAGTTCAGGGGTTCAAATTGAGAGGTTTTGAAGTTTGGGAAGCTTGTCAAATCGTGTGATAATTCAAGACTCTAAAATGAAATTATTCCTAAATTTATCAAGTAATAAGAGCAAAATGTAGGTTTTAGACTTTATTCTATAGATGTTGGTCATAGACCGAACTAGGTAAAATTTCTTGTATTTATTTTATATCCCTTCCGCTTTTCTATTTTATTTTAGGGTTAATAACTTTTTTGGTACCTGGGTTTTAAGGTTTTTCCTTTTTCTCCCCTAGGTTTTAAAACGTTACTAATCTAATACCTCACCTATGGCTTTAGAGAGAGAGAACAGATCGGATCAGAATTTTGGTTTGTATTTAGTTTATAGAAATTTTTCTAGATCTGAATATTACTGTAAGCCTTTGATTTTCTCGACGGCAACTTCGGATCCGATCCGAAACCAAAAATGTACTGGATCAAAATTCCGTTTCAAACTTGAATTTGAACCCGTTTTCTTTTATCCCGACCAGGTTTCAGCTGAAAGCTGACATTGTTTCGGTTTTCTTTGATTTTGCATTGAATGCGGTTTTGATTCTGCATAGAAGCCGTGGTAGACACTGAAGGTGATGGAGCTGATGGCGAGTAGAGAGAAGGCGCAGATGAAGAGGGAGTAGAGGAGAGAAAGGAGTTCGTTGTTGGAGAAGATGGGTTCTTGTTGATGATGATGATGGTGGTGGGTATGGAAATCAAAAGGGTGGACACGAAGGTTTTTGGGGAAAGGATCGGTGAGGAGGTGGAGGAGGGTTGGGTTGACAATGAGGGAGAAGGAGAAAGGAGGCAGGAGAGCGATTTTTTTTTTTTTTTTTGGTTTTATTTTTTTATATTATTTATATTATTTTGTATTATTAGAACACATGACGTATTGTGGGAGTGACACGTAGAATTCCGTTAGTTGGAACTGATGAAAAATAATGAAAGTATTGATTTTGTCTTTTCCCATAGGTGATGTACTAGATTAGTAACGTTTTAAAACCTAGGAGGAAAAAAGGAAAATCCTTAAAACCCAAGTACGAAAAAAGTTATTAACCCTTTATTTTATTTTATTTTTTTTCATTTCCGGTGATGCCACCCGTTGAAACCCCTCACCAAACAACCTACCGAACAGACTTCTCGGTTTCTCCAACGGTGCATCGATCCCCGTTCGGACGTTTCAGCGGAGATTATTGCTAAAAGAATAAATGCAATAGTTCATATTTGTTAAGAAAAATATAGTCGTGTAAGTTTGATTTGAAGTATCTATATACCTTAACCTTGTTCATGTATAGTTGGGGAGCAAGGATCTTCCTCTGGTGAGCCCATGTGGCTCCATTTGAAGTCAGGATCCCTTGACCAAGCAGAGGACCACGCTCTTTGGATTGATACGAAGGCTTTCCAAAGTCCAAGGAAGTGCATATGCTTATTTCCTTCACCACCTCAGGATCGTTCATGTGCAGTATTTGTTTGTTGCCAAGTGAGAACATAAATAATGAACCTGTCAAAATTATAATAGCAAAACTAGTTAAAATAAACAACCATTCAGATTCTTCAATTGATGTGATTACCATATGATTTTCTCCATTCGTCAAAGAATGGAAAGAGGGCGGAAGAGCAATCGTGGGTTATTGCTTGCTCTTCTTTTTGTTGATCCTTCGAAGCTGAAGATTTCATCTTCTTCATGTCACCAATATTTCCAAGGAAAAAAGAGGGTGGAGGGCCTCTGATCCCCTGTTTTCTCAGTATTGATCGAAGCCTTCTTGGCTTCAATATTTGGGCATCACACATCTGCAATAAAGTGCTAACCAAGCAAAGCAAGGCGATTGTGATGATGATCTTAACAAGAAGCAGCAGCAGCTCCATGGCTTTTACTTTCTCTGTGTTTGTTCCAAAAGTGGCTATGGATTTCTAAGTCCCTCCATCTATCAGGCCTACTCTTTTACGTTTTCTCTGTAATGTATGCAAGTGTTGTACGTTATAATATATGTGGCTGTGATTTCTGATTTTTTGTATTGTTTTTGTTTTTTTTTTTTTTGTTTTTTTTGTTTTTTTTTACTTTCACACTGGTGTGATGTAAAAGCACTACTCTTGCACTTAGACTACGTCTAATGGGTCCGATTGATGTAGAGTATGTATGGGAAAAGAAGCAAAGAGTGACTTGTTGAAGATATTAACAAGGACATTTTGATGCCTAATTCAGTAAAGTTTTTTTCTGTTTAAGTGAGGCGGCTGAAAGTAACCGGTTCTGTTAAGTTACTTAACAAAAATTAATTTTAATAAGTAAACTGTTATTTTAGCCTACTATGAGAATTTATAAATTACTTTTTATATCACAGGAAATGATTTACAATTTATGCCAACTATAGGGACTTATAAATTATTTGTTATATTACAGAAAGTAATTTGTAATTTAGGTCAACTACAAGGACCAATTTTATATTTATCCCTAAAATGTAATGCAAAAGATATTTTACTGATATGACTATCGAAAATTTAGATACAATCCATTCCCCCAAAATTACCCACACTAGAGTGTGCATATATATAAAGCTCAATGGTAATTTTAATAATTACATCATTCTTAGCAGGAAACAAGTACGCCACCTAAAATTACTCGCATATATTTGCTAATGCTTTTTAAAGCTACTTTTACTTTTTACCAAAAAAAGGTAAAAATATAACATACAACCTAACACATTAAACATTTCAAAAAACACTAAAAACTAATTTCATGTTTATGTTACCTAAAAAAAAAAATCCAAAATCTTTAAAACAATCTATCAAAGAGCCCGGCCACCAGTGTTTCTTACAAAAAAATATAATAATAAAAAGGGGTAATTATCTTTTTTCCCTATCAATTACAACACATTATCATTTTGTCCTCATGAGCTGACAACTTTACTGTCCGACCTTATCAAACTACTATTTTGTGTCCAAAACTTTCCTTCCGTCAATCAAAGGCATTAACTCATATGGTCAACCCGTCACATGCATCCAACATGCTATCTTAAAACTTTCTATCTCACTTTTACCTACAGTAAGACTATCCGTTCATATAATAAAATAAATGTTTAGCTAAAAGAATCAATCAGTTGATAGTAATTCTCTGAAGCACCATCTCTTTTTGTGGACCCTTGTATAGATTAAACAACACCTTCAGTTGATATGGAGAGTAGGTCATTTGTCATTTCGTTGGAATTTCTTAGAAGGTTTTTTTATTTTAATTTTTAATTTATTTATTTGTTTACTTTTGTGACAGTGGGAATGATTGGACCCTATACAACGAAAACCATTCATTTAGGGAGAAAAATCAACGGCGGGCCATCCAACCCACCGGCAATGATGGTGAAAGACATTGCCATCAGCAGGGACGGAACTAAGATTTGAGGTATGTGAGACGAATTTTTCTTTTTATTATTTGGTGAGGAGATGGACAGACTTATATAAATAAAAAGGCAAATAAATATTCATAATTTCTTTATATGTATGTTTGTATAAAATAAAAGCATAGAAATATTGCATCTAATCTCATGGCATCACAAATATACAATAATATAAATAACTAACAAAATAGCATAAAAAAAATAATAATAATTAAACACGATTTATAGGGTCCAAGAAAAAAATTATCTTTGAGCGTGAACTATTTTTCCTAACAATCTCTATAAGCCCCAAATAACAAGAAGAGAAATGCTAAGAGTCAAGTCAAACAATGGTGCAATCATAAATAATTAAATCATCTAATTTGTTATGTCAAAACAAATATTGTAAACATAAATGACGTCAAAATAACTATTCAAGAAACTGATTATTGGTTAGAAGTTACTCAAAGAACCCAAACCATTTAACTTTTTCTTTCACATATTCAATCAAAGTCCTAAATCCAATTGAGTTTTTAATTAGAAGCAAACTAGAATATAGAGGGAAACTAAATGAATTGGGTATTTTTGGTTTTTTATATTAAAGGAGGAGGCAAAGTTTTAAAAAAAAAATTAAAAGGGAACACAAATTTTTTTTTTTTTTTTTTTTTTTTGGGGAGCAAAACTATAAAAAATAATTAAAATGGACACATATATTATTTTGGGAGAGCAAAACTAAGAAAAAAAAGTTAAAAAGGGATATAAATATCATTTTGAGGGGACAAAATATCATTTTGAAATGACAAATTTATAAAATGGGTAGATTTTTAATGCAATTTAAGAAAATTTGGAAAGATTTTGGGGGACATTTGTCCCCCCAACACAAGTTGCAGGTCCGCCCATGGGGCCCATCGGTGCCCATAAAATATCATTCAAATCTAGAACCAATATATCTGCAGGTCTGCCCCTGGGGCCCATCGGTGCCTATAAAATATCCTGCAAACCTAGAACCAATATAAAAAGCCAAAGATCTTAACTGGATTAAAAAATAAATTAATTTAGTTTCTTAAATCGATATGTATTTAAAAAATATATATATATATATATATATAAAAAAACATTAATCATACCGACATAGCTCAACACTATATTGTCTATTGACTCTATTCAAGTCCTTAGCCTATTTTTAGTAGGGTTTGTGCATTTTCAAAAGAATCTATAGTATAAAACTGGTGTCGTGATGTGTACAACTTGCGGCCATTATTAAATAACCTGACCGAATCCGACCAATGGTGGCTCACGTTGCCAACAATGTCATGCAATCTTGACTATCATTTGTACATGGTTGCATCGGTAATGTTGTCTAATTTATACAAGGGTCCACAAAAAAATACGGCAACACCTACAATGTCATGTCGTAGTTTAAACATGACATTGTGGGTGTTACCTAAAAGTGATAGATATGACATGAGTCACATGACATTGCGCTGGTCTAAATGACTCAAATAACACCAAAAATAATTAAACAATGATCAAACGTACACGAATACTCCTACTATGACACTAACCTATGGAGAAAAACAATACAACAACAAAACATTCAACATCACAACATCACACTCGCCTAGTGGGGCTTAGTAACTTCAAAATAGGGTTGGCAATTTTAATACAACCCGACACGAACACGACACGAAATTAGCGAGTTTAAATTTACTTTACATGGATTTGGGTTGTGAACGAATCGACCTATTTATGATCCGTTTATTTTGTGTCTGACAAGTCGTGTCACAGGTCACCCGTGGGTGACCCGCCAGACACAATTATAATTAAAAAAAAAAAATGAATTTTGATTTTTAACTCATTCACTTGTCCATATCTTATTTCCCATTATTGCACCTAGAAAGTAGAAACTCTAAGTGGCTTTGATTCATGCAATTTCACACTTTCGCATCACTATCCCTTTTCTTTTTCTTATTTTTTTCTACTCTCTTTTCTTCCTCTACTGACAGGTGACAACCTCACCCACCCCATCCCCTTCATTTCTTTTTTCCTTTCTTTTTCTCCATTTTCTTCTTGCTCCCTCCTTCTCTGATCTCTGTTTCTCCCTCTCACAGACTTACTCAGTCAAGAGGACGCATCCTTCTTCTTGCTCCCAAAAATGGGTTTTTGCCATACCTTCTAGAGAGATGGACCAAACACAGACGGAGACGAGAGAGAGCAAAATAGTTTCAAGAAAAAAAACGTGTCGGGTGACCCGTGAAAATTACAGTGTCGTGTCGTGTCTAATAGGGCCGACTTGTTAACTAAACGGGTCGTGTTTGGGTGTACCTTAAACGGGTCGCGAGTCACCACGGGTCGTAGACGGGTTGACCCGTAGACTCATTTTGCCAGCCCTACTTGTAAGAATTCAATATATAATTAAATGCAAATTGACAATAAAATTAGCAGCAGAATGAATAATTATATAAATACCTCTAGCCATACTTTGCTCAAGCCAATTGAAGAAGAGCTTCACATAGACAAATCTGGAAAACAAAAAATATTGAGAGGTTTTTCTGACCTATGCCTACCAGTGAGTGCCAATTGATGGAATACACGGGCCTTATTTATAGGTAGGTCAGAGACCCTCAATAAGAGCTGTTACCTTAATTATTCATCCCATCAAGGAATAAAAATTAAATAAATACAGCTAATTGATTCTATAAAATAAAATCTGTAATGAAATGAAATACTTATTCCACATGAATTAAATCAGCAATTTAATTCAGAATATTTGATTGAAAATCAAATACTTGTTCCACAAGAATTAATCAGCAATTTAATTCAGAATATTTGATTTCACACAATAAGCTTTAATTGGAATAAATTACTGAACACCGTAATTACATAAAATAATATATGTGACATAAGGGACATACTTTAAATGGAATTTCTTACATTCTCCCACTTGGCCCTTATGACATATAAATTCTTTATGGTGTTCAGTTTTATGATATGGCCAATACTTTATTTATTCCAACCATTCATGGAATCCTCCCACTCACTCAAAGAATACTACACACGAATCATGGCGGTAAAGCTTTTATATGATAAGCCGTCCCTTCCATGTATCACAATGTGCAGTATCTCCCTAAATGAGTACTTTATGGATAATGTACTTTATGAATGAACTTCCTATAAGTCATTCGGGTCCAACTTTAATTTTATCCCCACGGATAAGAATAATATATGTGTGCACAAAAATCTTTATAACATAACCTTTATGTCTATAGACCAATTAAAGAGAAACTAAGCACAAATAAATTAATGAATCTCATATATTCCATATGACTTTATACTTTCTTTACCGGTAAACCTTTAGTCATAGGATTCGCAATCATTAATTCAATACTTAAATGTTCAATAGACACTTATTGTCACTTAATGTTCTCTTTCATAATGATACTTTATGTCGATATACATACTTCTGTTTCTACTCAGTTTATTCTTAGAAAAGATAACTGTAGTAGAATTAACTTAAAAGATCTTTATGGTTCTAACTATAAAATCGACAATCTTGAGACCTTTAACAAAAATGTCTCAACCATAATGCTTGTGTAATTGATTCACAGCATATAATGACTTTTGCTTTCATGGTAGATGTAGCAACTGTAGTCTGCTTACCGCATCTTCAGTACATATATATTGAAGTTGATTCTCTACTATCTACATATTTAGCAAAAATCAAACATGAATAAACACCACCAAATGGTAAGTGTATCTTTAGGTTAAACTGTAGTTCTTAGTTCATTGCATATTCCATAATACTATATTGACCCAATAGTCCAACTGATGTCAAGTCTAATGTAGACCTGTGCATACATATGGAATATCTTTCATCTGCCTTTATTCCAATACATTTTGGGACATTATCCACTTTAATAATAGGTGCTACTGAAGATTTATAGTTCTTCATTCTGAATCTCTCTCAAAACTTTAGTGAGAGGAACTTTATGTAGCAAACCTAAATTAATGCTTGCAAGCAAAATATTATCTATATACAGGACTAAAAGAAATGTAACTTTACTTCCACTGACCTTAAGGTATATTCAATGATTAACAAGGTTCTCAATAAACTCATGTGAGGTAACAACCTTGTATTATATACCACTAGTGAGAGGCGTATCTTAGTCCATTAATAGATATCCTTAATTTGCAAGCTTTCTGACTGTTATTAATAAAACCCCTTAAGTTGTCTTATGTACACCTCCTCCTTAAGATCCTTATTCAGGAAAATTGTTTTTCACATCCTTTTGATATAGCTCTAAAACAAAATGAGCTACTCATATCATGATAATCAATGCCTTCCTTTTTGAGTAAGATCATTGGCTACAAGTTTAACTTTATATCGTTCAACATTACCCGGAAGCATCCTTTTAGGTTTTATAAACCCATTTGCAGCCTATGACTACAACTCCCTTTGGTAAGTCAACAAGATTGCAGACTTGAATTTTAGCCAAAGATTTCATCTCCTCCTTCATGGCATTGAAACACAATGTGAAGTTATCTCCACCCAAAAAATGTGAAAACAAATCTTCTTAATCCTACTTCATTTACTTTTGACAAAGTCTGAGTAGGTTCATTCTGAACTTATTCCTTATGAGTTGACTGTTCTGAAACCAATTGTGCTTGAAGATAATCAATTTGATTTTTCTTAAGCACAATCAAACACCCTTCATGTGAAGGGCTTCAATCAACTCTTGTGCTTCCTCTAATTCAATCCCTTGAGGATAAGCACTCCCACTAAGTTTAGCGTCCTCTAGAAATTTTGAATATTAGACTCAACAATTCTAGGACTAAATGAAGAACAATAAAGCCTAAACCCCTTAGAGTTTACTGTATAACCTATAAAATTCCGCTAGTTGTCTTTGAAGCTAATTACCTTAGGTGTGAATTATAAATCCTCACTATAGCAAGACAACCCCATATGTGTAAACAATTTGAACTTGATTCCATTCATTCCTTAATTTAGGTGTCTTATGGACAACTCTGAATGGAATCGAGTTAAATGTATACACAGCAGTTTTCAAGGCTTCACTCCATTAGGAGAATAGAACATTACCTTTCATGTCCCATTTTCGTGTACCTATCATAATACTATTTGCCTCTATCAGATCTTACAATCTTGATTTTCTTTTGTTTTGTTTCTCTACTTCTACCTTATAGGTACTGAAAGCATTTAATGCCCAAATCTTATAATTTAGAAGATAGAGATACATAAACCTTATATGGTTATTACTGGAAGAGATAGAATATCTCTAACCATTTAGGTAAGAAGTATGAAAATATTACACTTGTACATGATCTCAAGAATTTCAAAAATCCTTTTGTTGGCACCTTTAGTGGTATAGTTGGTCTGCTTTTCCTTAATGCAGTCCACATAAATACCAAAGATAGTAAATTTCAAGAGTCACAAAAACTCTATCATTTATCGACCTTTTATTCTTTATAGAGATATATTCCAATCTCCAATGCCATAACATAGAGGATTTTCTCATTCATAAGACTCTGCTTTATGTCAACATTTATATGCAGGGATTAATTTTCCAAAAATTGGGATCTAGATCAATTTTAAATAGACCATTAATTTAATATTCCACCAAAAAATTTTAACAATATTCAAATTTGACTTGAACAAACTAAAATAGAAATTAAATTTCTAAAAGAATTGTGGAATATATAAAAAACATTATTAAGGTCAAAATGACATAACTGAATTTTTAAAATTAATCTATAGATCCCAACAACCTTCAATTGTAAATAATTATTATTTAGAAAACCCTGCATTATGTTGACAACGTGGACTGCTAAACCAAATTCAATCCACATAGTCCTTAGGAGAGTCAATAAAAGAGATTCATGACACACTAGGTGTATGAGATTACCTTTATTTCAAGTAATTTATGATACTTTATGCAATCATTCTTTATATGCCCATAATTTTCCTTAGTGTAAGAGAAACAAGTATCTTAATTGCCATAAGACTTTGTTGGCACCTTGTTCTCATTCATCAACTATTAGACATGATTGCCTATAAAGGTCTTTCCCTTAACATGAGTAACTTTCAGGATTCTCATGTCTTAATCTCTCATCTTCTTGAACACACATGATCAAAAGTTCCTTAATTGATCAGTTATCCTTATGTGTACCACAAGATATTTGAAAAAATATCATATTTAGATGAGAGAATAAAATTGATCATAATGACTCAAAAACTCAACCTTTAGGAACTTTATAATGAGCTGTTATGTCCTTCATTTTCATAATGTGCTCAAGCACATTTTGAAACTGTAAAAGGTTTTACTTTAAAGCTTTTCTATTAGGGTGCACGCCAAGCCTTATTGGAACTCACTAAATGTTCCTCAATGACCTTTCTTTGGCCTTAAAACATTAAGGAATAAAACCCTAATGTTTTACTTGATATGAGATTTCATGAACGTTGAAACTTAAGCGATTTAAATCACTACAATTGTTCATGTTTAATAATCTCATGTGGCGTACTTGATTCCGTGGGAGAAGGTGATTCGTCCACAAGAAACGCTAATTCAGTCTCCAAACACCCCAAAGTGAAAATCACATTTTTCATTTTAGTCAGGAAAAATTACCACTATGAATTATTGGAATATAAAATACTAATAATTAAAGCAGTAGGAATACATCCAGTAACCAAGAAAAATTATATACTTTAATGCTATAAAATAACCTTATTTAAATTAACCAATATTAATTTAATAGTAAATTTCAACCTACCTGTGGGTAAAGGTGCATCACGCATGAAATTTACTCTTTATTAATAAGACTAATAAATTTAGCATTAATAAATAAAATTTTCCGTACCTGTGGGCCTAAAAGAAATTTTATTTTCAATGTTAAATTTACTATCTTATTCTAATTAACTCATAAAAATAAAAACGTCCCTGTGGGGATTGGCAAATTAAATTTATGAATTAATTACAACACGATGTTAATTTTCTTTATGAAGTTCATATATATAATTTTGATGCAATTATCATTATAAAATCGGGATGCTGTGGCTCTCCCAAAAATTATTATGACAATTACGACTTCATTAACATCGAATTTATTTAAATTAACCAATGCTAATTTAATAGTAAATTTCAACCTACCTATGGGCAAAGGTTGCATCACACATGAAATTTACTCTTTAATAGGACTAATAAATTTAACATTAATAAATAAAATTCTCCGTACCTGTGGGCTTAAGAGAAATTTTATTTTTAAAGTTAAATTTATTATCTTATTCTAATTAAGTCATAAAAATAATAACGTCCCTGTAGGGATTAGTAATTAAATTTATGAATTAATTACAACAGGATGTTAATTTTCTTTATGAAGTTCACATATATGATCTTGATGTAATTATCATTATAAAATCGGGATGCTGTGGCTCTCCCAAAATTATTATGATAATCACGACTTCATTAACATCCAATAACTATATAGATGCAAAAGCTAAAGTTCCTAAGAATAAAAGACAAAACCAACATGTCAGTGGGTAAACAGTATTTTTCTAAAGTACAACCGGATAGTGTCCCAGGTAAGTGAGGGGGCGCACAACGGCACACTTAAGTCCCAAGACTTGCCTTGCCAGAGCTTTCCGATTGCAATTTTGGATAGTACCGTAAACATTCACCAATACATGAGGCTTAGTTAATTATTATCAGGTCCAGGCATCAAACAATTTATATTTAAACAATTAAAAGAATAAATATATCCTTCAATTCATGTATTAAATAAACAATAATTTAATACTGAACAATTTAAATCATAAGGCAAATAAAAACGTATCATTAAAGCATCATAAACTGAATAGCCTAATGGTCTTGAGCTGACCTTAGGCCCTTTATACCTTAAGAGCCCAAGTTTGAAATCCACCACAGCCCCTTTTGTTTTTTAAATCCGGATGGGCCAGCTACTTAAACCAGGTTGGGCTGCTTCTTTACTCCGGATACAGGCCCAGAATTGGGTTACTAGATCGAGTCAGCCCAATTTTTTTTTTTTTTTTTTTTTTTTTAAATCATACCAAGGGGCCGCCGCCCAACTAGTTCATAGGCAGCCCCATACGGGCTGCAGCTGCTGTCCTCATAGGCGGCCGTGATGACCGCTGCTCTCTACATGCGGCCAAAAATGCGGTTAGCAGTGGCAACGGCAACAGGTGCCTTCGCTCAACCTTATGCGTGGCAACGGGCTGCCGCTCAGCCTCATGCAGGAAAAGACCCTATACGGCCATCCACCCACCGGAACTGCCAAACGGCACAGTGGTTTTTGAGCCGTCTGTAAACACAGTGCTGGAAGAGACCCTTGCTGAGTTGCTGTGTCATTCGAACACTTAAACGGCATGTAGCCGTGTAATAAGTTTCATGCTCTTCACCATATTTTGTTTCAATAATCAAATAAACAAAATAAATATTATTGAAACAAAAATAAAATTTTACAGCAGGCATACGCATATCCCAAAAATTAGACTGAGCAAATATGGCCTAGAGAAGGCTCTGATACCATATGTAAGAATTCAATATATAATTAAATGCTAATTGACAATAAAATTAGCAGTAGAATGAATAATTATATAAATACCTCTAGTCATGCTTTGCACAAACCAATTGAAGAACAGCTTCACAGAGACAAATTTGGAAAACAAAAAATATTGAGAGGTTTTTCTGACCTATGCCTACCAGTGAGTGCCAATTGATGAAGTACACAGACTTTATTTATAGGTAGGTCAGGGACCCTCAATAAGAGCTGTTACCTTAATTATTCCTCCCATCAAGGAATAAAAATTAAATAAATATTTGTTCCACAAGAATTAAATCAACAATTTAATTCAGAATATTTGATTGAAAATCAAATACTTGTTCCACAAGAATTAATCAGCAATTTAATTCAGAATATTTGATTTCGCACAATAAGCTTTAATTGAAATAAATTACTGAACACCATAATTACATATAATAATATATATAACATAAGGAACATACTTTAAATGAAATTTCTTACACTATTTTCAAATACACATTTCAATCAATGGAACAACTTTTGTCTCTTTACCCAACACTCCAGCCGCCTTTGATAACCTTGAAATTAGTGCAAATAGGCTAAGGGTGAGTTAAGGATAAATATGGCTTTGTTTGGTAATGGGGATGGGTTGGCCCAAACACTGTTCATCACCATTTCCTAAAAAAATCAACATCAAAATATTCTAACTTTTTCACTTTTAATATCAAATCATTCACTTTTTATTATTATTCAAATAAAAAAATCACTACAAAACAAAAAATTTTCACTTTTTCATACCACTTTTTCATTTTTTTTATACCAAACATTCTTACTTTTTTTCACATCAATCTACATCAACTACAGTGTTTAGGCCATCCCATTTGCCAAACACCCCCTATATAGATTTCATAGCCGCCTTTTATGCAATATGATCGATCCTTAGGGTGTTTGGACCCAGGATCGACCTTGTGGGACTTAGGATCGATCCTTTAGACTAGAAACTGGGCTAAAGGTCATTTCGGGTCCAAAAACTCGTCTCGCTCAAGCCCAACTTAATTCCAACTAATCTTAAAATCCAAATTACTTCATTTTTTCATTAGGGTTAGGACCAGGGCATTACAAATTTATATTAGCCAAAAAAAAAAAAAAAAAAAAGCAATGGAGCATGACAGAGAGTACCAACATTGGTAACTCAGATGCTTATGTCAGCAAAGTGTTTTGAAAAGTAAAATGATGAATTACTAATAGGCAAAGACGAAAAGTCCCTTTACTTGGTAGTGAGTTTTCTTTTATAGCGCCTTGCCTTCGATTGATTTCCTTCAATTCTTCCCACATCTATTAAACCATGACTTATCCTTGAAATTAAGAGCGTGCATTTATTGTGATCATGGTTTGGGAATGAATCCCCTGCTATGTCCATCAAGTACTCCCGGGTTAATAGGTTAATGTCCGATTTAAATGAGCTTGGTGTCTAAGTCATGTAGGCATCAGCCCATGACCCAATAACAATTATCATTTTTTTTTTTTTTTTTTTTTTTTGTAATCCACGAAGGTAAAGGATGTGAGTTTAATTGAATTATGAGAATATTGTGTGAATATCTATTGATCAGCAACACATAAAAATGATGGAGAATTCCACTTATGACAATTTTTTTTTAAGAAAAACAAAAAAAAAAACAAAAAAACAAAAAAACACAAACACAAATACCGCAAAACATGTTTCCGAAGTGTGACAAATTGCTATAAAAACAATTGTTGTGTGCACATGAAAGAAATATATTGTCTCCAAGTGTACCTCAATCAGCTGAGGACCACACCTAATAAAACAGAGTTCACTAGTTGGAGTTCCCCCTCCCGATAGATATTATTTCATAAGTGCTTTGGATTGATTGTTAGGTAACATTTCAGCATCAGACGAAATTAATTTTATGTAACAAAATGATTAAAAGTCTCTACAACTTTGCCAAAAGTTTGGAATTACTTAAGGCGCACCAAGGGCCTAGACATTGGGTAATGTAGCAAAAACCACTAATGCTATAATTAATTATTGGTAACATTCTCACTAACTGGCTGGTTTGCCCGAGAGGTTAAGGGGGAAGACTTAAGATCTTCTGCACATAAGTGCGCATGGGTTCGAACCCCATAGCCAGCAAAGTAATTATTATTTTTTACAAAAATTTTAATAATTGGATACTTGAAAATTTTTCAAAGTAATCTATTTAAACTTGCTTAATTATGCCAAAACCAAAACTAGGGGTGTCAATGCGGGCGGTTTTTCGCTTAAGCTATAATCGCCTAACGGTTAGCTGTTATTAAGTTTACTAACCGTACCGCTAACCGCCTTTTAAATAATATATTTTTATAATTATAATTATAAAAATATTTATACATATAACATAATCACTTGATCATTAAATCACAATTTGAGTATTAATATATTATCACTATAATTTATATGATTATATTATATAATCACTTGATCATTAAATCACAATTTGAGTATTAATATATTATCACTATAATTTATATAATTATAGCACATGATCAATTGATCATTAAATCATTTGATTATATAATAAATTATATATATATAACTCATTAGTATACCAATTCATACTAATACAACAATTAAGTATCTAGAGACTTATTTCCAATGTATGTTATAAACTTATAAGTTTATATATGTTATAAGTCTTTATAAGTCTACATATGCATATGAATAATATAAATGTATAATATCAATACTTAATCATATGATTCAATGACAATTCAAATACTTTATTCAAAACTTCAAGTGAATCATATTATTAATGTACAATGATGATGTAATTAGTATAATATCAAATTAAGTAATTGACATTGGATTAAACAATGTGTTACTTATAAACACAATTTAAGTATTAATGTATTATCATTATAGTTTTAGTAATTTATATATTATCACTACTATAATTGATATGATTATATCACATAATAAATTGATCATTAAATCATATGATTATATAATAATAAATAATACATATATAATATATAATCATATAGGGTAAAAAAAAAAGAAGCCCAAAAAGCCCTAAAGAAAGCCCAAAAAGGCCCAAAAAGCCAAAAAAAAAAAACCCAATATTGAAAAAGCGGTTAGCGGACGGTTATCTATTTCACTAACAGGTAATCGGCGGTTAGTGAAATCTACTGACCGCTAAGGCGGTTACGGTTAGCGGTTATTGCCAATAACCGGTAACGGCAACCGCCTTGACACCCCTAACCAAAACAACTCAAAAATCATAGAGATCAATTAAAAATAAGTTTGGGATAATCAACTTAGAGCATTCTTAAGGAGGAATGTTAGGCTTACAAACAAATTTTACAGAAAAACTTTTACAAATTGATGTAGTACAACATAATTTGATATAAGATAAGTTCAAATTTTGAAAAACCTAATCATGTTGTGCCACATCAATTTGTAAAAGTTTTTCTATAAAATTTGTTTGTAAGCTTAGCACTCTTCATTCATAATGGGAAGTGTTAAGGAGCCAAACAAATGAATTTAGAAAAATTTTCAAACTAACGTGGCAAATTGTGAGTGGCAGATAAGGGAGAGCGAATTGCATTTTTTTTTTTTAATTTAAAAGCCCTTGCCACGTCAGTTTGGAAATTTTTCTTAGTTCATTTGTTTGGCTTCCTAACACTTCCCATTCACAATGCATAAGCCAAACTTTTATGCAAATTGGCTCCTCAAAACTCACTTTACCTAGTTTAAGCTAATGAATTTTTAAAGTCCCTTTACATCCGATTAGTTATATTTTTATTTATATCATTTAAATATTATTTTTTTACTTCTTTTTTATTTTTTTATTTTTTATAAGGATTGTAGTTTTCCTAAAGATTCTATTTTTCAACTTTTTGGAAAAAAGAGATGTGAAGAGAGAAATAATAGGAGAAAATTTTGGGAAAGATAGATGTGAAAGAGATAGTAGGAAAAAATAAGATTGCTCTTCTAAATAGTGCTACTACATGTAGCATTTTTTTTTTTTTTTGCTATTCCAATAAAATATCTATTTTGCATTTTTTTTTATTAATTCAAAGTGGAGGGTTTTTTACAAATCTGATTAGCCATTTTAGATAATAGTAATATTTGTCTCCTCCATTGTGAGTGCTCTTATGCCTATAATTTCTTTAAAAGGGAAAAATAAATAAAATATATTTTTTTCTTCAAAATGGCTTTTATCATTTCAATCATGATAAAAAAATAAAAAATAAAAAATTTATTTCAGCAAATATATATATATATATATATATATATATATATATATATATATATATATATAAATGTAGGCATCTTTTGTTTTTAGAGGCCTAGAGGCTTTTGAAATAGCCTTGTAAGGGTTGTTAAATAATGGTATTGTACCTCCTAAATTATGGAAAAAGGATCCTCTCAATTTCAGAATAGGATTCTCACCGGTTCATATTGGATTGAAGAATATTTAGTTCATAATTGAGATTTTTTCTTAAAAATCTTACAGTCACAAATAGAACATCTGTCCAACTACAAAAAAATAAAATAAAACAATAATAATAAAATAATATTTCAGATTAAAAAAAATAATAATCAATTAATAAAAAAAAAAGGGTGGCTGACCACCCTATCTTGGCCATAGGGGGTGGTCGGACCACCCCATGGCACTTGGGGGTGATCCGGCCACCCCTAAACCCAAACTATATATATATATATATATATCGTTTGGCACGGGGTGGCTTCGGCCACCTAAGGCTGGCCGGTCTGGCACTTGGAGGTGGTCCGGCGACCCTCAAGGGCCAAACAAATTTTTTTTTTTTTTTTTTTTTTTAGATTTGGCCCTTGGGGGTGGCTGGACCACCCCCAAGGGCCAGGGGGTGGATTTGGCCACCCCAGCCCCAACTGAGGTGGTCCGACCGCCCCATTGAGTGGCCAGCCACCCCTTAATTTTTTATAATTTTTTTTTAAAATATATAATATTTTATTTATTTTTTTATTAGTGAGACATATGTCCTATTTATGGCCTCAAGATCTCTTTAAAGAGATCCTGACCAGTAACTGGAAATTCTCCAGTCCATTTGGACTGGAGAGGATCCTCTTTCCTCAATTTCAAATTATCTCAATTTCTTTCATTTAGTGCATTTTAAAGGGTAGTTTTATCCTTTTAATGATGGTAGTGCACTACTCTTCAAAATGCACTAAATGAAGGAAATTGGGAGAATTTGAAATGGAGATGATCATTTTCCATTAATTATGGGCAAGTTCTAAGTAGGGTAACCAATTAAATTAAGGCTCTCTTTGTTTTGGCGTAAAATTATTTTTAAAAAATATTTTTCAAACTTTTTGGTGTTTGGTGTGACAAAAAATAATAGCCAATGAAAAGAATTTTAGTTATCCTTAGATTTGATTGAAAAGCAAATGGAATTAAAAAAAAAAAAAAAAAAAAAGCGTTTCTCACATGTTAAACGCTACGTCACTTTTTTAGAGGAACTCTTACGATCTAATTTATAAGAAATTTCTATCACATTCTTCATATTGCGATGTTAATGGGATATAGGATACTTCTAATGTTAATTATTAAAATAAAGTAAAATAAAAATACAGGTTATAGTTTTGTGAAAATTTTCTATTTCAACTTCGGCATATTCCCAATCAAAGTCTCAACTTACTTTTACAAACACTAAGCAACCCTATCTATCATGTCTGCATAATCTACTGCTGGCCATCAATGTGTGCTTGTTGCATGTTTTCATTATAATGAACTTGAACTTCTAATATAACAAAATATTGTTCCTTTCAATTTGAAATACATTTTCTTTTGACTATATCCACAAAGAATATAATTTGTATTTAAATAATTGTTCACAATAAAATAATGACCTCTCCTTGTATCAACAATTTGAAACATAAACTATCTGATTGAAAGAAGCTCCAGAAGAACAGTAGATTATTTTTGCCAAACAAGTTTTGCTAAAAGTTGGGGACAAAGGTGCCAACATAACCAACCCCTACAACGAAGAAGGCAATGGATTGGAGAAAGAGGTATATGAAGAAGCGGTTCTTCCCAAAGGAAAGGTCATAGCACCCACAGTAGAAGAGATAGGCCCCAACACCAAGCTCTAGCAAATGGATTCTGTTCATGTACAATCAAGAAACAAAAAACTTTATTATATTCTCATTTTTTTTCATACTAGACATAATGCATACTTGTTATTAAAAAAGGGGACACATGTCACTTTTATAGACTAGGTTGAAAGAAATTCCTTTAATCCAATTTGAAAAAAAACTCTGTCCGTGCATCAAATGATTCATATTATTTTTCTATGTATAAAACTTTAAAAGATGGAGATATATATAACGATTTAGCCACATCTACGCTATCACTCCAAAATGACAAGTTAGGGTATGCTTTTCATCTTCTCAATGTGAAAAACGTTAATCGTTGAAACTCGATACTGCTTCATTTGTTGTAGAACATATTGAGTAAATGAAAGAAAATATTGGAACTCTAGACAAACCATTCCACTTCCAAATTATTAGAAACATATACAACAACTTGATTTTGTTTTCCTCTGTTTTCTGCAAAAGCCATATTATTAGAAACATATACACCAACTTGATTTTGTTTTCCTCTGTTTTCTGCAAAAGCCATATCACAGCTTGACACGAGAGCACTTGGAGAGCCCTTAAAGAGGCACCTAAAATCCATTACACTTTCTTTAGGGTAGATGTTCTTCTGAACACCTCCCATATTTGCAGACAAAGTTGGGTATTAAGTGTTAACTAATAATAGATGACATTAACTTCCACTGGTGGACAAGAATTCTTGTGAGATGGATCAAATCCTAAAAGCTATGGCAATTGTATTAATTCAATCATTGAATTTTCGAGAGATTCTGAACAAATGATGATAGAGATTTAAACAAAATAATACCTTTCTCCAAACCTGAAACGAGGTTTCCTGGGAGCTTTTGCACCTGATTTTGTCTTGAGGGCATCTCCCAATTTCTCAGTGACAACCCACTCATTTACATTCCCTGCTTCGAGCAGACCTATAACTGTCGCCTTAGTCCGGTGCAGAGACATGACATTCTCAAAGAGGATCCAGAACATCAACAGGTGGAATGATCTGCAAGATGACATGCAGGCAAAGGTTTTGGAAATTAACAAGACAAATCAAACTGAGAAGCAGCCTCTGTTGCATTATCTTTTATATAAAGGTAGTAACTCTGCAGAATTGCTAGAATATTTGATATTTGAACCAGGTTTGACATGGCACAATCCTACAAAGTAAGGGAAAATTACACTTTTACCCTATAAAGTTTTGGGTGAATTTCAATTCAATCTCCAATGTTTCAATTTTTACAATGCACCCCCAAACTTTTAAATTTTTGCAATTCGATCAATTTTATCTCAAAATTCTCATATTGCTCCTAATTTATATATATATATATATATATATATATATATATAAAGAAATTGGGGTGCAAAAATAGCCAGATGGCCAAAGCGGTGGCTACGGCCACCCCGAATGTTTTTTAAATTTTTTATTAAAAATAATAAAATTAAAAAAAAAAAATTAGGGACAATATGGAAAGTTTGAGATAAAATTTGTCAAATTGTAAAAATTTGAAAGTTTGAGGGGTGTATAATTGAAATATTGGAAGTTGAATTGAAAATCGTCTCAAACTTTAAGAGGGTAAAGTATACTTTTCCCACAAAGTAATGATAGACAATCCAATACTCCTGAGAAACATGATGTTTGGTGGATTTGGACTAGGGCAAGCAATTTTTTATACAACCCACAAATCCACACAAAATTAGCAGGCTCGAATTGAATGGTCTAACCGTTTAAACTAAATGAATCAGGTGAGAGTTGACCTATATAATCTTATAGATATGTCTTGACACAATTTGAAACCGACATGCTAAATAAGGGCTAACAATTTTTAACACGACCCGTGAAACTAAACACAAACCTTACACGAAATTTGGAAATTAGTAGTTTAGAGTTAAAGGGTTTGATCGGATTAAAGTTGACCTATATAGTTTTGCGGCATAAACCCGACACATGAACAGTGGTCCCTAGTTTGGACAGGTAAGAAGATCTGGCTAGAAATGATGTAGCACATTATGAAACTTGTTCCCTAAACAAAAGAACATTGAGTGGGAGAGAGAAACCTTGGAGTTCCAACAGCATTGAGGAGGGTAATGATAGAAGGGATGTAGACGGCACCCCACTTGGGTACTTCCACTTCAGGAACCAAAACTGTTGCCGGCAAAACAACACAGTAAAACACAAATGTGACAAGATGACCTACGATCTTTCGAACAAAGAAAAAGCTGTAGACCACGTAAAACTTCTTCCACAGAGAGACTTTCTGCAATGCATTGCAGTGAAATAGTTAAAAAAATAAAAAATAAAAAAAATAATAATTTCTAAGAATGTAATAAAGAAGCATACCTTGTTTGTTATAATTTCCATGGCCATTTTTCGGAAGAGATTAGCAGGGCCACAAGACCATCTGTGCTGCTGATATCGGAAGGCCTTCAAAGTACTAGGCAATTCATTTTTCACCTGAAATATATAATATTGTATTAATCTTAAGAACATAAAATCTGCTTGGACCTTTCTGCCCAAGCGACACCTTAGGGCGGTAGGGAATCCCGTCCCTATATTATTACAGTCCACATGACACTTGTCACGTCATCAAGCTAGCTCAAAAGAACCTCTCTTGGTGAGAATACTTAGAAGTCAAGAATTTACATTCTGAAATTATTGTTATTTTTGCTTACTTTGGATGCTTAATTGTGGTTAATACCTGGAGATCACCAATATAAACAAATTTCCAGCCTTTAAGGCTAGCTCGGACGGCCAAATCCATATCCTCCACTGTGGTGCGGTCCTTCCATCCTCCAGCCTCATTCAGAGCTGAAATTCTCCATACACCAGCCGTCCCTGCATCAATTTCTATAATGTCATAAACTTATTATTTAAAAAGTTATAAAACAAGATTAAGATATCCAACAATTTGCTGCATAAATTGTGAGAGAATTTTTATAAAACCCGTTTGCCCAAATAGGTGAATGAGCCATCTGACGCAAAGACGGATTTAGGGGGGGGACTAGCAGTGGCCCTGATCCCCCCAAATTACAAGAAAAAAACAATTTTAAGGCGAAAAAAAAAAATAATAATAATAATAATATTTTAACTATTTTTTGCCAATTGGTTCCTCCCCAAAAATATTTTAGCCCTGGGTCCCTCTTAAATTCAAAGCTGACTCCGTCCCTGCATCCAAGACTTTCTTTAGCATATGAATCTCATAAAAATACTCTCACATTTACTGTTCGAATTATTAACGATTCGAACAACAAAATTACTAAAAATCTCAATCCTTTAAACCATAGGCCCTTTTGTGAATATGGGTTATACCATTGAACCCAAAGAAGGCATAAGTAGAGGACCCCACTTCTTGCTCCACTGTAAAATGGTAACCCAATGACATTTCTTGCATCCTTGTCATTAAGCATTCATCAGCATTAACTGCAATAACATTCCACCATTACACTTACTTTTTAGAATTAAAATATTAATTAAATAATTAAATGACTATTATTTTCATGTGTCTATATAATCAAGATTATTGAAGGGGTTAATGAAGATTACCGAATTTCCAGCGAGCTTGAACAAGAGCGATTTCCGGGTTATGAACAAGAAATGGTATGGAGCGCCAGAGAAAATCAGGCTCGGGTTGGAAATCAGCATCAAAGATTGCCACGTAGTCGCACATTTTGACGTAGCTGTGCTTCATGCCTTCTCTGAGAGCCCCTGCTTTGTACCCATTCCTCTTGTCTCTGATCTCGTACTTTATGTTTATGCCTTTGCTTGCCCATCTTTGGCACTCTAATTCCACCAAGGCCTGTTGTATTTTTGGTCAAGAATGACACAAATCCACGTCAAAAGAGTTGATATATTTTGCATGAATTGGGCGGGCGATTTTAGGTTGCTAATGGGTTTTCAAGGGGTAATTGAGTTGGGGACAGAGATTCCGAAAATTTTGGTGCCCGGATCTAGCAATTCGTGTAGTAAGTATGAGTGAGGGCTCTTATAGAGCTTATTTATCCAAACAAGTTTCAAACACGTGTTTAGGCAGGTAAGCTTCATAGGAGCTCTCTCACATTTACTATCCAAATTATAAGTAATTTAGACAACATTATTAGAAATCCCAACCCTTGAATTAGATTGTAACCCATGAAGAAAACTTTCCAAAAATAAACTTTTGATAGAAACTTCATCATCCAGCAACCTAGGTGTACATGACCATGTTGCATGACTTTTTGAAAGAAAGGGCATTGTTTTTGGTCCAATTTGTTCAATCATTTTAAATAAAAATTGCTACACACTCTTATTTTCAGTCTCATACTTTTAAGTGCGCATTTTTTGACGTGATAGTAAAAATAACCAGTAGATTTAAATCCAATAATAATCTTCACATCATTACGTTTAAAAATATGAGAGCTAGTGTTAGTAACATTTTTCATTTTACATTGCACATAGACCCATATGATTGATTTTCCTAAAAAAGCCCATCAAAAGTAACTTTACTGTCAAAAAAACCCAAATTAACTAGAAATGATTGGAGCAAAGCACACTAATGATTGGAGTAGCTGTTTTTCTTTCTTTTTCTTTTTCTTTTTTAAATATAATTTAAAAATTAGGACCTTTTTGGGCAGAAAATGTTTGTTTAAAGATTTCGAATATCTAATGATGGGTAAATTAAAATCTATATTTGTTTATGTTTAGAGATAATTATAAATTATATTTTTCTTATTTTTATTGAAAATTGTTGATAAACGTCCCTATAGTTGGAAAAAAAAAAAAAAAAAAAAAGGAAATCGTTATATTTTACATCTTCATTGATTGATGCTCTAGTATAAATTAAGACGTGAAATTTAGCTGTTGGTACAAAAGACAACACAATATATATTTGTTTTCACAATTTCACCTAATTTGAGGATTAATTAAAGGTTCAACTTCGTGTTACATGCAGTATATGTGTGCGTCACATGGAAGAATTCGTACGTAAATTATAATTTATAATTAGCTTTATAATTTAAAGGTATAATCTTGACTTTTGTTTATTATATTTTTTATGATGTAGATTGAAGCCGAAGCCAAAGCCAGAACCTTAATGGCTGGGTCAGTTGAATCATCAAGAACTTGAATTATTATCCGATCCGACGGCCATGAAAGCCCACATGCAGCTCCAATGGACAGTTGATACACCTGCATGCATATAGTAGAATCGTCAGATTAAAGGGTCAAGCAAATTCCAATCAATTTTTTTTAATATATATATATATATATTTGTTGGGACTATCGCATCGTTATTACGAGGATAATTACGGAATAAAAATATGGTACGTAGCATTACTCTTTTAAAATTGTTGAACGATATTTTGAAACAACTAAACCCAAACAGACTCTTAGTCCGCTTGGATTTGCAAGTGATTTGAAAACACAATATTTTAAAACACGGTTAAACATTTGATAAAATTACAGACCATTAAAATCGTAATTTTTAAAAATACACCATTTGTTTGCGATTTGAAGATTGAATTTTTTTCTCCATCTACAAATCGCAATTATTAAAAAACTCACTCGTAAACGATACATTTTTTGGATTTCATTTAAAATCAAACTTTTAGTATTCAAAGGCATCTAAAAAAAATAAAAAATAAAAAATAAAAAATAAAAGTCAATAAGAAAATAAATAAGATGAGTAATGCTATATTTACACACCTCCTTCTCGTTGTACATAGGAATTTGCACTAGAACCATGGGGAAACCCGAATGACCAAGCTCCACGTCATCCCTCATCGGCTCACATTTGTAACGCTTCTCCGGCCGCCGACCGAACAACTTCACGAGAACAATGACAACGCCCATGTAAACTCGCTCCATGAACAGCATTATCGACATCACCAAACACACACCTACCGCCAGTTTCAGCAGCGGCACGATCACCGGCGCTTTGGCTTGCTGCCAAATGAAACCCACCTGCCCGCTAATGTCGTCGCGGACGCCTCGGAAAGTGTCGGGAAGCATGGCCGACGTGGTCGAGAGCCTGTCCATTTGGGGTGCTCTGTTTTTGTGTTTTCCTTCTGTTTGTGAATAATCCACAGAGACGAAGAAAGCTGAATTTATAAAGGGGTGGCGGCTGTAGCTTTGCGAACGAAACACGAATGTATTTTATTTTCTATGAAAAAACTTTCTGTAAAACTGCTGTGATTTTTGCTTGTGAGTTACGCCAAGGCAATGTCAGTGGGCTCGATGATCATGGCATTTCTAGTACTGCAGATGCAGACACAGTGGGCGCTTCATGATCACAAAACAGAGAACCTGTACACTCAAACATCACCCAAAACGACGTCAGAGCAGGGATATTAAGCAAACAAATTTGCTTGGTTTCTTTCTGCTATCTGGGTGTCTCTTTCTCTCTTCTATATATTGCCTGCGATTTCTGGAGAGAGCCCCAGTGGTGTTGAAGTTGAAAGTGTGTGTTTGCAAACATATATATAAGAAAATGCAAAGGAAGCTCGATCCGTCAAGAAGACAGAGAGAGTTGATCTTAAACCGGCAATGACTGTCGGACTATATTCTTAATGAGAATATTCGGCACAATTTAATTGCACAAATTTAATTACACACAATTATGTTCAAACTAGTTTAGCTGTCAGTGTCAGTTTCTTAATTGCCAGTTGCAAGGCTGGCAAAATAGCTTATTTTCAAGTCCATTGGGTTGTTGAATTCTTGAGCTAAGTACTCCAAAACAAAACTAACCTTTCATGCCAAAGGAAAATTATTATTTAAAAAAAAAAAAACCAGAAAAAACCTTACCTGAAAAATGTATTTTAACTGTGGTTTCAAGATATTGTGATTAGAGATATGATAGGGATTCAACAGCCCCATTTAAAACCCAACTTTTGTAAACATATGTTTTGATTTTTGTCTCCTTTTTAAAGAGGTATGCTACAGTACAATATGATGCCCACTTGGCCCATATTTAGTGACTTGTCAGATAGACAATCACATGAAAGATAGGATTCAAATTTAAAATTTGAATTTCAATCATCTCTCTCCATCAGACAAGTCACTAAATATGGGCCAAATATGGGCATTATATTGCATTGTAACATGCGTTTTTTTTTTATTTCAATTTTTAACCTAGCACGACTCTTATGTGGCTTTGTCACATGTAAGTAAAAGTTGGGTTTTATATGGAACTCAGTTGAACCCCTATAGTATCTCTTGTAATTATTTGATTAGAGTAATATTGCTAGATGTCATTCCATATCTTTTTTGTATAACTCCAAAATTGATGTAGTTTTTAAAATCACCATTGAATCAAAATCTAATAGTGATCTATAACAAATGAAATAATAGTTTTAAAAGTTACGTTGCTTAAAAAAATAAAAGTCACATTGACAAAAAAAAGTTAATAAATGCTCTTTGATTAAGGCCCCAATTCTGGTAAAAAAAATCAGATTATGACAAAAAACAAGTTTGTCAGTTCTTTAATTAATGCTCCAATTACGATAAAATAAATAAATAGAAAGAACTGAATTTCAAGATATTAATAAAACTTTAGAGGAAAAGAAAGAGAAAAATGAAAAGTCACATTAACTGTAGCCCTAGAGCAATTACTAAACTCATATTTTCACCTTAACTTAAAACCAACATATTGGCTAAGTTCGTTCATTAAAATAATTTTTAGAATAATGTAAATTTTGTTTTGCACAAACTAAATTCTACATATTATATGTTTTTTTCTTTTGAAGTTAACATATATATTATATGTAGCTCAACATAAAATATGACGTCCGTTAAAATTAAATCTCCTAACATAGATGAATTTGCAAGTCGTTTGAAAAAAAAAAAAAAAATTAAGGGCAAAAAGAAATTAAGAAGAATGATTTCAAATTAAAATTATTTAATTAAATATTTAAATATATAAAAATAAATAAAAATAAAAAATAAAAATAAAAAAGAAGCCCTACCTAAGCTTATCGTTTTTAGTCTCAAAATCTATGAAGTAATTACCGATGTATATCTTAATTACTACTATCTATGCTGGAATGTGGCGGGTTTGGGAAAAAAATGACAATTTTAAGGTAAAACTTCACATCGTTTATTGTTATAGGAGTAAGTGATTGGTGTAGTATATTATATCAAGATTGTTGGAGCCTTTTTTTGGTCCAAGAATTTGCTACCCAATGATTTTGTTGATGGTTAAACTATGAAAAAACTCTTGTACGGCAATGAGATTCCTACGAAACGAAAACAAGGTCGCTAAGAGATATTTTGTCCCTAACAAAGATCTTGCTTCAAAATTACATAGGGTATTATCTCCTAAATTAAATTAATATGTAATATTGGAGTTTACGGATTCCCTTATAGATTCTTGTAAATTGTTTTTAACTATCTTCCTAAATCCTAATATATGGTATTAGTGTTAACGTGAGTGGGTCACTTGAATGGAATTTCCTTCGTCTAGTTTCTTGTGTTGGGAGACCTGTGGCCAACTTGTCACACTCTAAAATATTCTCTTGTTAATTGATTACTGACAAAGTGTGCTGAGCACATAGAACGCACCTAATACACAGAGTGAGTGCGAAAACGTGGGTCTTCTTGATTTTTTGAGGAAAACAATGAGTGATAGAACGATAGTGTGTTATGGAAAAGAAAAGAACAAGAGAGACGATAGTGTGTTGTCGAAAAGAAAAGAACAAGAGAGAAAGAGGTTGATAGTAGTAGACAAAAATAGAGACCAGCCGCCCTTGATTCCAACAAAAGATAAGTTTGTTCTTTACTCTTTTCTTTTCTTTTCTTTTGTATTCTATCTTCTTTTTGGGGAATAATCTGTCTTGTGTGATAGTGAGATTTTGATCTATTAAAGCTCTAGGTTCTGAGTGATTTTCTTTCTGCTATTCTCTGGTACTCTATATTTTGAGATAGTGAATTTCTACCGGGTTGCATCCGCCAATGGATGTAGGATTGTTAAACCAAACCACTTAAATCTTGGTGTCGTGTATGATTATTTTTTACTTTCTTCTTATTTTTCGTATCTCACAGGTCTTGAAAAATAGGATAAATTTAGCTAAACATAGAGTGACTAAAGTTTCTCATTGGATGACTTCTTAGATATTTATTCCTAACATTTTAAATAATATTCATCAATCTTTTACTCATTCATAGACTTTTGAACATTGCTACCATTAGCGCGCAAGCTACTATTATTTAAATATTTTAAAAAGGCGTGCCAATATTAATTGACATCATGTAATTTAGGTAAATATAAGGGGGTTTTTATGAGACCCATCTGTCCGAATAAGTTTTGAACAACCCGCCTTCTTACTCGAGTAGATGGGCTCCATAAGAACTCTTTCATAGTTACTGTTCAATTTGCTAACAATCCGAATATCAAAATTGCTAGAGATCCGAATTCTAAATTATATATATAGTTGAGGGGCTAATTTGTCTTTGAGTGTGTTGAGATGTCCCTTGAAGAAGAAAGCCAGTCAAGGATATGTCATATGTGAGAGGGTGCAATTCTTGATTTGTTTTAATTTCATCATTTATTGGTAACTTTGGTTCCGGTAATGCTGTTAATGCAGTCCATTTTAGTTGTACCCTCAAGATGTTAATTCTATTCTATGAAAGACTAATTAATCACAAAATTGATAGCCCAACTAGAGCAAATTAGAATAACCCCTATTCCTCAAGAAAATAATGAAAGACTATCCCACATATTTTGGTCTCATTGAATGACATACACATTATTGTATTCATATGATTCACATGTTATTACACCATCAATAATATGATTTTGGCCACGAGCAAGAGATCACAACACCCATTGATTCATGTAACACTCGTAGGTGACACAAATCAATTTTCATATGATAGTTTTCATATAAAAAGATGAGATTCATAGAAAAAGAGACAAAGATTAATTTTTGTTAGGGTACGAAATAAACAAATGATTAATACGAGAAAGAATGGCTTCATAATTAATGTTTATGATGACCATGGAAGTGGGTATTGGTACTATTGAATGCTTGCTTTAGTTGTACCAATAAGATTATAAAAGCTAATCATGTAAAAATAAAAATTTCAAAGTCATTATTGCATTTAGCTAAGACCAAGAGAAGAGAATACGTGACGCGAACAAAAAGTTAGAGAAGCATGCTGAATCCATCATACAAGTTAACTATGAACTCTATCTCTATATTTATCCATCTATCTATATATTTTATATATATGCAAGTAATATTAAAAATTACATTTTTATTTTACAATTATCTCACAATGCTGATATGGTAGCTAGCTAATCTCAACTCTTTGATCAACTATTGTAATAAAAATGAATAAATTCCAATAGTTAATTGGGACTATCGTATCAATATTTTGAGATAGTTACGAAAAAAAAAATATAGTTTCTAACATCTCTCTCTCGGTGATATATATACAAGTAATGCTAGAAACTATATTTTATTTTACAATGTTGACGTAATAGTTCTAATCAATCATTTTTTTTTTCTTTATTAAAAATAAATAATAAAAAAAGATCTAAGATTGGTTGGGACAGCCATATCAATGCTTTAGGATATATAGTTGTGGAAAAAAATGTTATATATAGCATTTCTCATAGAGTAATGTTACTATTTACATCCTATTTATCACACGTATGTCATACTGATTGACATTACGTATTTTAAGTACTTTTCCTGGCCTTTTACTTTTCTTAAGTAGTTAACATGGGAAACCGCTGAAATACGTCACGTCAACCAGTATGACATGAGTGTGATAGATAGATGTGAAAAGCAGCATTACTCATGTATATATATATATATATATATATATATATATATGCTAGTTTAATTGTTTATGAGGTTCATAATTAAGCATGATTCACTAAGTAAATCTGCACCAATATATGACAGTTCTAGATTCTGGTTGTTGGATGGTGTGGAAGGAACTATTACATTGAGTGCCAAGTTTTAGACCATTGACTATGTAGGATGGTGTACGTCCTTGTCCTTAGAGAGAGAATTGTGTGAAATGGTTTAATTTTGATAATTAGGCATCAGCTTTTTGGTCAAAACTTGGGAATTAAGTATAAAAACTAATGGGGTGTTTGATGGGAGTTTGGTGCAGTGTCTTGCTCAAACCATGGCCAGGTTGTGGGGAATACAAGAAAGAGAAGTAATAGAGGCATCACAATTAGTGACAGATAAAAGCTTCCCAAGTATCACCTTCAGCCTATCCTTTTTTTATTCCATTAATTCTATGGTCATGGCGGATGGCACATCATTTTTATGTGAATAGGATCTTAGCTACCACCATTTCTCACCAAATAACAATTTTTATTAAAAATTAACACAAAAAAAAAAAAAAAAAAGAGTCAAAATAATTAAACAAGCCACATGAGGTGATCAAGATACACTAAAAAACCCTAACCTTTCTTTGTTTTTGTATATATATATATATATATATATATATATATATATATATGGAGTTTTAATGCTTCTGAAATTCATAAACTATCATTTTTGAATGTCCAAACCAATGTTTGTGGTTACTAGCTTTCAAACCCTTTAATGCATATAAAGAAAGAGTGTATTCTGATGGACTTTTTGTTGCCATGTTATCCATCGCTATTCTCTGCATTTTCTTTTGCAGAAGAGAGAGAGAGAGAGAGAGAGAAAGAAAGAACAAGTGCCTGTTGCTTTGTATCTTCCTTAAATCATTGCAGTTGCAACTTTTATTGAAGACGTACATATCGTTTCTTTTTGGTTAAAAATTAAGAAAGAAAAAAAAAACTACTCAAATATCATTTTGTATTGATGCTATGTAAATTATCAAGATTCAAGTCCAACGTCACAAGGTGACATCAGGATTACATTAATAGACTATTTTATCAAAGTAAATGTGTTCATTAGGAGGTATTTGGAACCCTAGATCATTTCTTTCTTTTTTGGAATAATGTTATTCTCCATACTTATTTATTACGCTCATTTTATATCAGTTGGCATAGCGTGTTTTAAGTAGCTTCTTATGTCAACTACTTGAAAAATAAAATAAAAAAAATTACTTTAAAACACAGTACGTCAACCTATACAAATGAATGTAAATAGTAGTATTATTTTATTTTATTTTTTCTATATTGTACCTTTAGGAGCATAGTTGAGTGAATATGAATGAAGGCGGCTCCTTTTCTGGATGATGACGACAATTTTATGTCATTCATAAGATATGGTTTTCATAGTCCAACACAAAAACATAAGAACAAATGTGTCTAATCGTTCTAGATAGATTTAGTCATTCAATAATTTAGTGTTAATAAATAAAATGTTTTACCAACTTTTCCTTTGTTTTTTTTGTTTTTGTTCAATCATTCATGTTGTTTTTATATCATTTTCCTTTGGCTTTTGTTTCACGAAAGAAATAAAATTTAGCACACGAGTCTCCGCCAATTGCCTAGCTTCTAAAAGATTGTGAAGGCAGGGTTTCATTTTCATGATTATTTTAATCATATATCCAAAATGTCAAAGGGTACTAATAATCAAGTAATTGTGAGTATTCTATATATGTGATTCGCTCATGAAAAAGAAAAAGAAGAACAAAAAAACAAAAAAACAAAAGATGGTTCTATTGGATTCAGCTTTGTCGAGAGATTTCATTTTATGGGTTAAATCTGAAAGCACCAAATTGAGCTGCTGAAAGGAGATCATGATCTGGGTCTTACAAGTTACAATAATATTCATAAAAATGCTTTTGTCATGGGTGCATTTTCCATTAGGTTACCGCTATATATATATATATATATATATACCATGCAATTGGAATGAACTTGACTCATTCAAGTAATTTGACTAGTTACCATCTACAGTGGTGGTTCAGTGACCTAAGAAAATCTCTAAAGTAGTTAAGTGTACATTAGGGCATAGATTTGAATTTCACAATGAAAATTTTCATGCATAATTAATGTAAACGACATTGGTTCTTATTGATGCTCCAGTAGGCTTGAATCAGGCTATGTTTTAGTTGGACTTAAAGAAGCATCAAATGTTTTCACCGTTTAGGCTCCTCCTATGTGGTTTAAGCGAATAAGTGTTACTGTAATCACGCTAAGTAAAATAATTATAGGGCATGTTTGGGTGTGCGTTTGAGGAGCTTAAAAGTGTGTTTAACACTTAAAAAGTCTGTTTGATAAAAAAATAAAATAAAAATAAAATAAAATTTAAAAAAAAAAAAAAAAAAAGTTACCGTTTGGTAAAAAAAATTGAAAGCGTTTTTAAATGTTCAAAAGGCCTAAAAATAGCCAAAATGAACTTTGACAAAAGTTTAAAAGTGCATGTTTGAGGGGCCTAAAATTATTTTTAACACTCAAAAAGTCCGTTTGAAAAAAAAAAAAAAAAATACTTGTTTGGTAAAAAAATTAAAAGCGCTTTTAAATGTCCAAAAAGTCTAAAATGGCTAAAACGCACTTTTTACAAAAGTTTAAAAATGAAGCTTTTGTCTAAAAGCGGTTTTTGACTTAAAAGTTCTATTTCTCAAACGCAATCTCAAACAAACTCTTAAAAATTTTATTTTTCAAATGCAATTTTAAACTGACTCATAATTAGTCTTATCGCTGCCTTTTGGAATATATAAAAGAAGGTAACTTGAGTACCTATATGGTCAAAAATTTGAATGATTCGTTAAGGAATGAACCGACACCCCCAGCACTAATAAGACTAAAATTGTGGAAATTATTAAAATAGAATTAAAAATAAAATTTTCATGGGGAAATTAGAAGCACCGACAAGAGTTGAGTCTAAGAAGAGGCAACAACGATATGATCTTCCAGACAGCTGACCTATATAATCGTCTCTAGACTCTAGAGTACACATTTTTCCATAACTAAAAAGCTTCAAAATATTTGTCTACCGACCAATGTGGGCTGCTAATTAAATATATAAATATATTAGATTTAATTAACCCAACCCCCCCCCCCCCCCCCCCCCCCCCCCCCCCCCCCAAAATAAATAAATAAACAAAACGACATGATTTAAGCATAAACAAATCTTTGATTTAACAGCTCAACGGTATATGGGTAGGTATTAAGCTTAGCTGGGCATTGGTTGAGAAGTCCCCCCATTTGGATTGATTGGGGGCATTATGTCCCACACCGTGAGAGACCAAAGGATACTTGTGATATCATCCTGCCCTTTTATAATTTGATGATGATAATGATGCTACTGATTGAGGAAGTTAAGATGTCCAAAAGTTTATTTATTTTGATAATGAAAGTAATAATTAATATAATCACTTGACTTGGTTAAAGAAAGAAAGTTAGTAAAACTAATGTAATTAATTAAGTTGTCCGCTGGCAATTGTGAGACCAACATATTTAGTAGCCAAAGAAAAAAAAAAAAAAAAAACATATTAGTAACCCAAAAACAAGGTGTACCTCCTTTTGTGTGAGAGAGATTAGCAGCAAATATTGCAACCTGTCCAATTTAGAAAAAAGAGAAGGTTTTCATTGTACTTGTCCTAAAGAAGTTCGAGGTGTGGGACCCAGCTCCTCGGTGTCCTCTCTCAGTTGACTATAACATTAGTCTTTTCGTTTCTTAAAAATGCATTTAACATTCAAAAAATTAGTTTAAAAGAAAAAAGTAACCGTTTGGTAAAAAAAAATTGAAAATACTTTTAAAGGTCCAAAACACCTAAAAATGACTAAAGCGCACTTTAGGTAAAAGCTTAATTTTTAAGCTTTTACCAAAAAGCACTTTATGATTTAAAACTCTATTTCTCAAACATGCTCTTAGTTAATTGTTATACGAATGTCATGCAATTTAATGATGCGACAGTAAAAATCAATCGTCGATTAGCACTAAAAAAAAAAAAACTATTGAACAATTCTTACTGCTACATCATCTCATACAACATTAATCAATTTTTTATTATTCCATTGTACAACATTAGTCTTTCCATTTCCTCTTATTGGTTAATTCTACTTCCATTTTTTTCACTCTCAACTTCTGTGCACTGCTGTCCCTTTTGCAGTGTCAAAACCGCGACCTTCAATACCCGAAACACATTCAAGCCATAAAAATCTAAAATAAATAAAAAGAAAAGAAAAAGGTGAGAGAGAAGTAGGTGTGCTTAGATTTGTGTTTTTAGAACAGTTTTCAAGTACTAAAAATCATGTAAGTGGTCGGTTCTCAAAACAGCTTTTTCTAGAATCACTCCTCGGCTATTACTAAATCCCCAAATACAAATGCCTCTTTTTTGTTTTGTTTTTCAAAAATAACTTTTCAAAGACAGTAAAATCTAAAATATTTCCAAACGGATCCTTACATTCTCTATAGAAGCTGACTAAGCCATCACACGCTTCACACTGCATTCTAAAACAAAGGATCAAAAAATTAGGTAAAGAAAGTCTCTTAACTGAGCGAATTAATGCTCTCGTTGATTAATAATAATAATAAATAACAAAAATAAAAACCTCTTACATATCCTGTTTTTGGTAATCAACAAAACTAAAGCTCTTCCACACAAATTAGAGAAATGATCCGCAAATAGCTCATTCTGATAATTGAGATATCAGAGGCTCTATCAAGGCTCAAAATTTGACTTTCTACCTGAAATTTTCACACTGTTATGAGATTATGACATTCTAATCCCCTCATCAACAACTGCAGAAGCTGTTGGACAGAACCACAGGAAAACAAAAAAATCATGCAATTTTCCAACTAATTATGCTTGTGGTAAAGATGATGCAGGAGCCAGAAAGAATGAGAACATATAATGATGAAAGCGCATCCAACTTCATTGTTCCCACATGGGTGCTGTCAGACACAAGTTTCTTAAAGCTTCAGGCACTGCCTGCCCACATTGTTCTAGGGTTTCAGTCAATGGTCCAGCAAGTGCTGCATTTTCTTTAGTTAAGAAGCTGTGCAACACGCCATTGACGGTATGGCGGGCCATCCTTGAGAGAACATGCACATAACTGTCAATTGGAAGTACGAAGCTGGGTATTATTACAATCTCATACTCCTCTAAATCAGCAGTACTTATCTGCTCAATATTGATCATGGACACTGCAGGTTTCATTTCGCTGTCAAAATCAAGAGTAGACAAATAAGACATGGATTATATTTACAGAACAGTAGTAAGCATCACAAATTCTGGTGCAGAAAAGAGACAAAGAAACTTGTATTAACCATTTGATAAAATCTAAGCACTTTTCTACACCTTTAGAAACTCTGAAACCACATATACTTCCTACATTTTAGCCTACATCAAGTCATAGTACATAGCAATATTCAACTTCTACCACCATCTTTTTTTTTTTTTTTTTTATTGGGATGGGTATTCTTTTTTAACATCAAATTCACAATGACAAATTTCTACCTTTTTACCTAGAAGCCATATGGTTTACAGTTACAACATGCAACCCAAGTAAGGAAAAAAGGAGCAAATTACACTAAGCAACCTAATTTGCAGGAGCAGTAATATTAGACGAATAAGCAACAGACAGGGAAGAACAGAATTTTCCCCTTCACCTGTTGTTAAAATTTGAAATGGTACACGATGAGTCACTTGATACAGAATAACCCTTGATTTTGAGAGCAGCGGCTAATTTGCTGAGGTTGCTATCTTTAGCAAATATGTATAGCACCTTCAAGGGTTGAGAGAAGAGTTGATTGCAATAAGTTTGGTCCAGAATTTGAATGCACTGCAAAAATAACAGACTGTAAGAAAATGCTATTTCAAGAAATTATTGCCTGACAGAACATAGGTCTAGTCACAAAATATGGACATGGAATTGGGAAAAAATTCTACCCTTGCGACAACAACTTACCACATACGAAGCAATTGAAAAGCTAGGTTTCCAAGGGATAACTTCACAATGTTTGCTAAATTACTTTTCACATTTGGGTTCGATTCTTTCTAACTTTTGCACATAGAATGTCTTCCATCTGGTTTTATAGATCTATCGATTTGAATGGATGATACAGATATGTTAAAACTAGTACCACGCTTTCTTCTCATAACATAATCCCAAATTATCTTCAAACAGGGAAAATTTTCTTTCAAAAATATCATGTTCCTCTCTTTAATATCGATGAGTTGAACTTCTACTTCAAATGATTAATCATAAAAAAAAAAAATTAATAATCAAGATTGACAAATTGTAAAAATCAACTTTCAAAACACATCAGAGTTAATAAGGACACAAATCACAGAATTGCACTCATTGATGCTGACAAGGGGGAAAATTTTCTTATCTAAAAAAATAAGAAAGAAGAAAAGGGAAAAGAACTCAATCATTGAGACTTCAAAGTTAATACTAGCATGTCACCATGTACACCAAATGGTTGTCAATCACAAAGCTAGTTATGGTTTGTAAAATCAAGAGTACAGGGTTATCATCATCAAGACCCTTTCTAATCTGCAAAATTAAAAAATCAGACAGCATGATATCTCGGTTTTGAATAGAAGCATAGGTGACAAACCTTATTCAAAGGGCCATGACTAATACTTGGTCCCTTAATTTTAATACTAATAAAACACACTTTGTACATTCACATTCACGCGAATATCTACCTAAAAGGAATAGGACCAAAGTGATAATGACATATCATAAACTGCAAGTTATGAGATATGTAGCCTTCTTTCTGCTTTCTAACCCAGCAGAAGCTCCTCTTAGGGACTAAATAGCAATTCTCTTTTTGTTAGAGCAATACAATGAAATCAGTCAGTAAAACAGATTTACGAGAATAAGGAGAAATGTGCAATTCTGATTCAAACTAATAAAACAAACAAGGAAGTGCCTTAAAAAAGGGGGCTGCTTTTAGACACTTTTTATTTGTACTTTGGGCCATATAAGTTCTAAACTTTAAGTAGAAACTTTGCTTAATATACTGATTGATATACGTACCTTTGATAGTTTTTCTTCTTCTGAGGTGCACACATTCACAGACTGGACAATGCATGAACTTAGACTGGCAATGGTATCATTAAGCGAAAGTCGATAGATTGATCGCGGCAAAAGGTTTTGAACCAATGGAACAGAGGCATGATTGAAGCAATCATTGAAAACCACAGTAAGTGGAGTTCCCGATATAGATTGCCTAATGGATTTTATCATATCAGGATAACCACCATTTGAAAGACGTTCAAGTCCATCAACGACCTACACAAGCATCAAAAAATTAAATTAGATAAATATGATCAAGCTTTAAATAGAGAGCCAATAAAAATTAAGGGCTTTTATGATACTAATGACAGATGTTACATTGCCTACTATTTAACACCAAATGACATTTCACGCAGAAATCACTCAAAGACAAAATCACTACTGCAAGGAAACGAAAAAAAAGAAAAAGAGAATAGTGTGCTCACAGATGAAGTAAAAACTAGAAATATGGATAAGGATATATTGTTCAACACAACAATTTTGAGAAAATAAGGTTCGTATGCCATAACATCATCAGAACACACACAGAGACATAGAAACTCCCATTAGATACTGCATCACAGAATTGCCAAATTCTAATATATTCCATATTTGAAAGTTAATCAACTTCAGTCACACCTGCACCAAAGAAGGAATCTTTCACTCTAAAAGAGTAAGACTCAAACACCAGTCGTCAATGGCCCCTTCTCTTGTTTCTGTTTATGATTATATTTCAGCTCTTCAATACTTCAACAAGGTTCAAATCCTAACATTTGAAGTGTCCGGTAAGTTCCCGGGTGCAACAAGAAGCACAGATAAAATTCGTAGAATTACAAAAACTACAATTATGAATTTTGGATAAGTATCAAATAAGTATTGGATCCAGTATTGAAATAAATTACTTTGTATATATCACAGAGCATCTGATAGGTACTGCTCCCCAACAGTGATACAAACTGCTTGTTGCAAGTAGCTGTGCTATGCAGGTCATCATATTTGCAGGCCCACCAATTCAAAACACATTCCACATAAGAAATGCCAAATGAGCCTTTCAGATGAATCTATAGGAAAACACTCCAACATGACAACTAATTCCAAATTGCTTTATTATTTATTTATTTTTTTTTGTTAGACAAGTGACAAGCTGCTAACTTGATACAGTAAACAAGCATCACAGCGGAAAACACATCAATGATATAAGAGATTGAATCATAGAACAAAGAAACAACCATAAAGCACAAATACACACATATATCAATGACCACAAAGCGGGACTTAGAGACAAGTGACCAGACCAACAAACAAATGAAGCACACATTTTGATTTTTGAACCAACCGATGACTTACTCAGACTTGGGGTGTAAAACACTATTTAGTAAATGCCTTTTTTTAAAAGGCAAAAGGTCAAAAGAAGCAAAAGAAGTTCCTCGACAAACAAAACTTTATCTTCTATAAGAAATATCAACAAATGAAAAGTAAAGAATCACGTAAAACAACTGATGAAACTATTATCTACATTAGGGAAAAGAGCCAAGCCAACTCCAGTAAGCCTTAACCCCAATTAGCTGGAGTAAGCTATATGGATTCTTTTATGCCACCCATCCTTATCTATAGCCACCCGAGAACAAGAGTCCACAACAGAAAAAGATATGAAACAAGTTTTTAGATGTGTACTTAATGTACACAAAAAAGAAATTACCAGCAAGGAGACACCAGATATATCAATTGCCTTAGAGGTAACAAGTTCCAGTAGCCTCTCAGGTGTTGACACAAGAAACTCAGGCTCACAGCTCTTTAGACTGTCAAATACAAAATAAACTTTTTATGAGAAAGAACACAAAAACTTACACCCAATTCTCTAAACAAGAAAGACAGTTAGAGCAGATAGCATGTGTAAAAACGGGGCATTGAATTGACAGCATGAGATGAATGTGGGTTAAATGTGTACATTCATGCAGAAAGGTACATGTGCATACCTGCACACATAGATAACTTAGGCTTCATTAAAAGAAGGACCAATTTTCCATAGTAAGGGGGTCTTAGACATGCAAAAAGTTGCCGATTAACATGGTAAACAAGTAAGCTTGTCTATGTGAAAGCATATGCACTGCTTTAATCACATACATCACCACCCTATATTACAAAAACAAGAATGTAGATTCTAAACTTACCCTTGAATCTGGTGATCCAATGATGCACCAGGATGTATACTCACAGTATGTATTCCAAGAGCCTTCAAAGGTTTGCAGATTGAGCGAACCTGTAAACATATTTGAGGATAAAAATTTATCACCAAAAAACAAATAATGGCTTCTCAGGCTGCATACACTACAAGTACATGAGAATTATTTTCCTCAGTGCAAGAAATATGCAAGAACTCACTAGAAGGGTATTTATTATGCCATGTAAAAGTGAGACCACAGTGTTTTTTTGTAGTAGTTAGAGCTCATTAAAAAATTTCAGCAGATGAAAAAATACAATTAAAGAAAGAAAGAATAAAGGAAGAAACCCTTTGCAAAATCATCTGTAATGAGTCTGTAAAAAACCATAGAATTCCCAACCAGCCCCAAATTAAGGTGCTGAGTAAAAGAAAAGAAACAATGAGTCAAACCCAAAAGTCTTTTGTGAATGGTACGAGAAGATATGTGTACTAACCTTGGCAGCTTTCTCCTGGGATGGTACAATGAATAAAAGAAAGGGATTGGCAAAAGTCATGCCTTCTTTCTCCTTTCTTGCAATGGTATCAGCGGCAGTGGAAACTATCCAAGCAATTTGCTCTACAGTAGAACTAGGTCCACTAGTCTCCAAAATATCCTTTCCAGATGAATAATATTTACAGAATTCAACTCCCCATTCATTAACAAACAAAGGCTTGTCCTCTTCACTAATGTAGGTACCATCATGTCGCAATGCATTTTCTATTGAATTCAAGCACATAATGAGAAACTTCGATGGATGATTTAAGTTTTCACAGGCCCATCCATGTTGACCATGTTCACCTTTCTTCCTAATCACTTTAACCTTTTCTTCTAAGTCAACAAGACATTTCTGGCCCAGACCGTTCATCGATATCATTGAACTTTTTTGTTCATCCTTCAAATTCACAACCTTCTCATTTTTCTTTTCTAACGTGACATTCCTAGCTTCGGTTCCATTCCTCAGTGCAGCAATCTTCCCTTTAACAAAACCCCTCTCGTCATCTTGGGAAGACATTTTCTTCTTAGGTTCCTTTCTTTTCAAATCCATCTTTTCATGCCTCTCGTTGAAAGGATCATCAGGAGTAGGGAGGCTAAAACACATCCCCTGTAATGTCATGATAGAGTCATATATGATAATCTACTTGTGAAATGGGAAAATAATCACAAACACTTCAACAAATTAGTATTATCCATGTCAGATCATAAGACAAACATAAAAAATATAAGACAAATATAAAATATAAATTGGGAAGATGTGGCGGATTGGGGTATTTCAGAGCTCCAAGGAAATGCTTTGTGTGTGAATCTGTGTGAACTTGCACTTGGGGCTGTTGTTTATCACCTATGGAAACACAAAAATGATAATTTAGGCATGGAAACAATCTGAATTCAGAGGAGTATATCCTTAAGAGGATAGAATGGGAGGTGAGAACTCGTGTCAGGGGGTTTCGGAAGTTTGGAAATACTAAGATTAACAGCAGACTCTGCTGTGTATATATATAACTAGCATTTAAAGGACAACATGAAATAAAAACTTCGCATAAAGACCAAAAGATGCCTGTAAATCATTTGAATGAATCCGAACAACAAGTCTCATTAACACCAAATAAATAAGCAACAAGTCTCATTAGAGAACATGTATAACCAACAGTTGTGTTTTTTTTTTTTTTTCGATGAATAAAAATAAATAAAAAAGTAATGTTTTCAGATATCACCATCAACTTAACACCAAATAAATGATGATTTATGTGACACTCATGCCAGAAATAAAAATAAAAATAAACACATATATCAAGAAATCAATAACAAAGAAATATGTAATCTATATTTTGTCAAAGTTCTTGTCTCATAAAACTCAAAATCAGATAACTACTATGCTATGTTAGCTAAAGAAATGAGTAGATACTAAAATGTTTCAAATGCCACGTTTCATGTTATTGTGAAAGAAAATCTGAAGAAACCACAGGCAACTAGGCCACACCATATAGTTCACTGTTTATGTCCCTAAATAAATACCATAAAATTCAAAAAAAAAAAAAAAAAAAAAAGAATTTCCCAATCCCATATTATTTTTCAACAAAAGATTGGATGATATATAGCTTCCAAAGCACTTGCACCTCATCGAATTTCCCCCCAATAATTTCCACCCTTTTCCCCACACTTCCCAAGCAACAAACCACAGCATAACTGGAAAAGTACCTCGCACATGCGTCGTTTTCCGGACTTGCGGCGCTTCTTGGAAGCAATAATGGCGGCGACCCGAGCAGAGACCGCAGTAGACGATTCACTATGCTTATTAAGCCTCTTCCTGATCGCCTTGTTCCTCTTCTTCATCACTGCATCATCCCCTTTCGCCATTGCCACCACGAGAGATAGAGAGGCTTTCGCTTTTCTTGAGCTCCTAGGTCGGCTATGGCATTGGCAGGTCTTTTGTGCACCAGCGGCAGGATGGATATTTTGAAATAAGCATAAGGGTATCATAGTCATTTCGAAGTGGATTTTTAGATATCTCGGGCTTCCACACTTGGGTATCTGGAGTGGGGCTTGTTCTAAGGCCCAAAATGAATTTGAAATGATTTTAAAATTCTTCGGACCATGTGTCATTGGGAGCTGGAATCCATTACCTTAGATTGATTAATAAGCAAAGTTTTTTTTTTTTTTTTTTTTTTTTTTTTTTTAAGCAAAGTTAAGATTAAGGTAAGGGATATTTCATATATGGATTTAGATTATGAGTGGTCATATATAAGGTAGGGGTGGCAATTTGTGTTCGCAAATAATTAGGTTTGAGTTATATCGAGATATTACTATAAAATTATACGAATCAATTATAACCTAACTCTTTTAATTAAATGGATCAAACCCCTCAACAATAATCGTTTAATTTTGTATTGGGTTCGTGTTAAGTTCATAAGTCATGTTAAAAATTGTTTATCATTAACCATGTGTATAATACTATATAAGTTAACAAAAACCCAACTCATTTAATTAAACAACTCAAACTCATCAACCATAACTCTTTAATTTTGTGTTAAGTTCCAATCAAAAATTAACCATTGACTTTACTTTTTTAGAAGCCCTTGTAAAAAATTTATTGTTATACAGCAGTCAACCAAAGGATGATTTTTACTGTCAAATAATTTCAATTGTACACCGTCACATAACAATCTCTTAAATAGTATTACTTTAAATTTAATGTTATTTAATAGACTGCTATATGACGGCGGAGATGATGTGACATTGAAAATTAATGCTTGATTTTTTTTTTTGCAAGCCGTTGATGATCTAAAGACCTTTTTTTAAAAAAAAAAATCTAAAGACTTATTTTCAATGGCAAGTCATCTCAATAGTATGATAACCTATTAAATAATATTATTTTATATTTAATGTTATTTAGTAAACTGTTATAAAATTGAAATACAATGACATGACAATGATTATTTTTAGGAGTGCTATTCAAAATGACAATTTTATATGAGTTATCCAGTTTTGACATTACGTTGCCTATCCTTTGCAACTATCCACTATATCCAGCAGGAATGACGGGATATCCATAGGAGACAAGGTTGACAAATCAGAAGAGAGTGACGATTATAATTCCAACCAAGGGTTGTCTACTGAGTTGTGTTTGACAATGAGGATGAGAGGGAGAGAATGAAGGGGGATTCTGGGTGGCTGTGAGAATGGAGAAATTGAGGAGGTTTTCGGAAATGAAATCAGGATTTCCTATGCGGCGATTCCAAGTTTTGGAGTGGGACGTAAATCGAATTAGGGATTTTGGTGCCATCCTTGACAGGATTCTCGCCACCAAATCGTCAGGAACATACCTTAGAAAGGAAAACATTTCCTTGATGTTCAGGTACTTCACCGCCAGCGTTGCCTTCGCCGCTCATGACCTCCACTTTGAATGCCTCCCTCTCCTCCCTCACCTCTCCGTCTGTGGTTCTGACGAGATCAACCAGGGGCTACAGGAATTAAAGCTGGCTGTGAAACTTGGAATCACCCCATAGGAAATCCTGATTTCATTTCCAAAACCCCCGTCATTCTCTCCCTCTCACCCTCATTGTCAAACACAACTCAGTAGGCAAATATTCGTCCCTCTCTTCTGATCTATCGATATCCTGTCATTCCTATACATATATAGTAGCTAGTGCAAAGGTCTCCTATAATTTAATTTCCTACCACTGCGTCAGATGGGGTTTTTTCTCTGGTGGATGGTGGCCAATAAGCGTGAACGTTATGTTAATGAGGAAATTGTTGTTGATGGAGACATTGTTGCTTTCGACTTCAGCGACGGGTTGTTCCGAACCACACCACTTCTAGATGGGTCGCATTTTTCTGATTACTCCTCGGTTAATCTTAATGTACATTAAGAACATGTTTGAGATTATATTCGAGAAATATAACTTTTAAGTCAAAAAGAACTTTTATTAAAAGTGTATTTTTGCTATTTTTTTTTGCTTTTTAGATTCTTAAAAATACTTTTAATTTTTTTACTAGTATTTTTTTTCTTCAAATAGACTTTTGAGTATTAAAAGCACTTTTAAGTCTTTCAAACGCAATTTCAAACAAGCTCTAAATGAGTTTGTTGCTATAGTGGGTTTCCCTCAAGAAAGCGCAAACGGGAGTCGTCCATGTTTAGTTATATGAGTTTTGTCTGAAATTGGTGTGATAGAGTCGTGGAGTAGTTGCATTAATATTAATATTCCACTCTTACTAGACTAACCGGAAAGGCCCTTAGTTTTTTGGAGAAACCAAGAGTTGTTTATGCAAAATGCAGAGCAGCAGCTGGTGTTGTACAATCTGTTAACCCATACAAAGAAGTTCGTTCTTCAAATTCATGTGAATAACCTCGCTGGGATGAAGGATTGTTCCAAGTTTTTCCCTACACGAGTTTGATGAGGTGGGAAAAGATGGAGTTGGAGTGGGAGGAGGATGGAGTTGGCCAGCCGTGAGGTATTATGGCTGCATTCCATGTCCTTTTTGTTGTTTTTGTTTCTGATTATTATGTTTTCTCCTAGCTTATAATTGGTCTTATCTATGAACTTTGCTTTGATATATGTACTCCAATTTTTCACAAGTCTATTTATTGATCTTATTAGATCAACTCAATCTTTGGTGAGCATGATGGGAATAGGAAGTTGATGAAGTCTAATTGTTCATTTGTGAAATCACAGCAACAGATCTTCTTGTTTGCGCTGTCAATATCAAATCCGAAGATCAATTTCAATTAATTCAATTTGTTTGGGAGGAATCACACGTAATGCTATCCGTTCTCTGTGTATAAAACTATATTTCTTTTATTAACAAACAATAAATGGAAATCAAAATATGCTAAAATAACATTACACAATAATTGGAGGTCAATAAAAACTTTGGAAAAGCTATTTTGGTTTTCTTAACCCACAGAGAAATTTCATTCAAATATATAATTACACTTGAAGATGATGTTCATGTACTGTATATGTGTTTTACATTGAATGACAAGTGATAACTCTAAACTATTCAGCTGTACATTGTGATAAGTAAATAATTAGATTAACAATAGAATATTACGTGCAAATGAAAAAAGTTTCTCAATTAGATTTTTGTAAATATATAATCAACATGCTCTTATTTATAATCAGGCAAATTCCAGATTTCAGAATTTTGAGAATTAACAGGAAAGTTCAGATTTGAGACCTCCTCAGGCACATACAACTCTATCAGGCAATTTCTCGAACATTTGGTGTACTTCTTTCAACTTCCTGCCTTTTAAAGAGAAACCCATTATATTATTGTTCAAAGACCAATTGACCCGAAACCAGGCTTTGAAATCCGGTCATAAACAGCATAGACACTAGGAAAAGCATGAACAAGAAAATGAATCGTGGAAATGGTTGCAGAGTAATTCATAATGAATTTGTGTTTAATCTTCATTTAAGTTTATTAATCAATGTTCCAACAAAGGATTCAATCGTAGATGTGATCATTACAATTTTCTTAAAATACTAAAAAGTTTGTTTGCGTCTACCAAGACTACCATTCTAGGGTTGAAATTTTGCTGTCAAATCGCATAAGCATTTACATAATAAATCTAAACATGATATTTGGGTTTCCCATAATTTTTATTTTATTTTTTTTAAGAATATTAATTTAAATGGGTAAATTTACTTTCTTTCTTTTTTTATTAAGATCATTTTTAAAAATAAATAGTAATTTAATATGGTAGAATAGAAGTTATAAATTCGATCATTAACTTCATAATTTATTCTTCGTTTTAGTTAAATATATCAAATGTTAAATCCCACTTGTTGTATGGAATTTAAATTCACACTTGAAGGGAAGTGTTAAAAAAGATAGTGATTTAATATACTATCGGAACTGAGGTTATGAATTCAAACTTCAACTTTATAATTTATTCATTTTTTAGTTAAATATTGGGTAAAGACGATAAAGTCCACATACCCCACTTAAACTACCACACAATTGACAATACTTCCTCCCCCCAAACTTTCAATTATGACAATGTCCCTCCTCCCCAAACTATCAAAACATTGTCAATGCCTCCAAATGGGATGATGAAGCCACAACTGTTTCCATCACACAACAGGACTGAAACATTTTAAGCATTAATATCATTACACATAAGGCTGTCAATTTTTGACATGACTTACGAATTCGACACAAATTCAACACGAAATTAAAAAAGTTAGGATTAAAGAATCTGACCCGTTTAATTAACTGAGTCAGTTTATCTTTATATCCATGCTTCCGCATGACTCAAACCCAACACACAAACATGAATTGTCACCCATAATTATGCATGCTATAAATTTGATATATAATGTTATTTAATAGGCTATTATACAATTAGGATGATATGTCAGTGAAAATAATTCTTCATTGCAAAATGTATCACTCGCTTCATTCTTAACTTTTGAAATTGACAATACCATTATGTATCCATACCTTTTTTCTTTTCTTTTCTTTTTTCTTTTTTTTTTTAAAAAAAAAAAATGAGGGAAAATGGTATGGATCCATCCTTAAAAATGCATGCCTATGCCCTTTCTAGAAGAAAGTAATTAGTCTCTAATTCTAATGACAACCATAATAACTTCCATCTTATAAAGAATTCAAATTGTTGTAATTCAGGTAGGTAATTGGGAGATAAACCTTATGAGAATGATTCAAATAAATTGATACTCTCCACTTAAGGTATGAGTAACCATAATACAAATCTCCAGCTAGAGCTGCAGAAATACAACAATCCATAACAAGATAATTTCTTCTCCAATCAAGGAAAAATGAATGAGAATTTGAACTAGTAACTTTCACTTCAAGAAGCGTAGTCTCTAACCGATTAAGCTATTTCGTAGTTCTCTTGTGCGGCCTTTTATACCATTTACTTACCTTTCATGTATATTTAAGTCAACCAATAAACCAAATTTGTATGTCAATTTTGCCGTCTTGCATGAGGCTTAATTTTTTTTCTAGCAAAGTCCAAAGTAGCTTTCCATTATTTTGAGACTTTAGCGTTTCATGGCATAGAATCATAGCCAGCTAAAGCAACCACATGCAGCCATGCTTGACTGGTCGCTGGTCCAAGTACTTTATTTTTTGTTTTGTCCCTTTCCTTAAATTTAAGAACATGTCTATTCATTGATTATAAAGGTATACATATGCCCGAGCACACATTCAAAGAGACACAGAAGATCACCCATTCATCCTATTGATTTTGTGTGGCTGATTATTGATTAGTCAAACAGATGCAAATGGGCAAAAAGCAGCAGATTAACAGGGGATGGCTTCAAATTAGAAGTTATTAATTTAAATTACTAGATTTCATAGCTCTTGGAGAGGAGGAGGAGAGAGATGTCAGCTGTGGCTCCAAACTCCATCAAAGAATCCACAACTGGGAAGGAAGATGCTGCTCTTCACCCTCCAAAAGAGCTTGATGCCGGAGCTTTGTTTGTACTCAAATCCAGAGGTTAGTGAGTTATTTTTCATTTTCCTCCCAACTTCACCACCATGGTAGGAATTAAAACTTTCGCCAGTTGATTATTTTATGTTGTAATAGTGGAGAAATGGTTGATGACAATTGTTTTCCTCTGTTTCTGTTATGATAAGTCTACATAAAACTTTCGGAGAAACTTCACTCACTCAAGAAACGCTTTTACAGTTTTGCAACTATAATCTTGAATTACCAAAATCTGCTACGTCGATATCTCAAGTTTTAGTCCCTTTTATTTTCACCCTTATTGTTAAGTTTTTGCGTTAAATCAAATAGCTAACCAGAAAAATGTATCTTATATCTCTCTATAATTAATAAAAATACAAAATTATTTCTAAAAAAAAAAAAATTTAAAAGAAAGAAAAAAAACCTAATTAATGGCCTTGCGACTAGTTAGGGTGGCAATTTTTGTTCTCGTGTCGGGTTATGTGGCTGTATGAGTATAAGATTATATAGGTCAACTCTAACCCGATCTATTTAATTAAACTGACAAGACTCCTCAACCCTAACCATTTAAGTTCACATTGTGTTCGTGTTGAATTTTTAAGTTGTGTAAAAAACTATCAACCCTACTCGCAACCCACTTTTAGTCATGGGTCTAACAAAATTTTTTTTCTTTTTTTTAAAAAAAAAAAAAATTAAAAAGGGTATTTTAGTCATTTTGACATTATCGGTTAGCTTTAACCAAAAATCCTAACAAATGAGTGGAATTATAAAGAGGCTGAAACATGGGCTACCGGCATTGCAAATTTTAATGATTTGAAGTTATGATTGCAAAACCCTTTCCAAAACTTTCAAGCTTCATTCTGTATTGTTCTTAATTTGATTAATGGTTAGTTCTAAATTATGAACCACTCTGAGATGAGTTTGTGTAAATTTGAGGTGATTAGGGTCATGGGTGCACTGTGGGTACCATTTGACGACATCAATCGTGGCTCCGTCGCTTCTGAGTCTTCCCTTCGCGGTGCGCTTGCAAGGGTGGGTTGGGGGAGTTGTTTCCCTCATCCTTCCAGGTTTGCTCACCTTCTATTCCTACAATCTTCTCTCTCTGGTTTTGGAGCACCATGCACAGCTTGGCCACCGCCAACTTCGGTTTCGGGACATGGCTAGAGACATTTTAGGTGGGTAATCTCTACACTCTCCACACTCCACTCCACTCATTTCTTTCTAATTTGTTACAAATTCTCTACAATTTCTAAGGTTCAAAATATGAATCCCAAGGATTTCAAGGGGTATTTTCTTTTTTGGGTCACATGTGCACATGACCAATTTTCTGTCATATTTTTAATAAAGTAAAAAAACGGTAACATTACAAATTATATTACAATATATAAAAGAATTATATTGATAATGTACACTGAAAGTTTGAAGTAACATTACAAATTGAAGGGTAGTTTATATATAAATATGTGAAACTTTTGTCTGATTCAAACTTGTATTGGAAGGACCACGATGGGGGAAGTATGTTGTTGGCCCACTTCAATTTGGGATATGCTATGGGGCAGTCATTGCTGGTGTTCTTCTAGGAGGCCAGAGCCTTAAGGTCAGTTCAGTTGTACCCATTTTTCTATTTATTAAGCCCTTTCATCCATATCAAACAATTCTCCGAATTAATTTTATATATACACTTTAATTCCTTATTGGAGCAGGGGACAATCGATTCTTCTTTCAATTTTTATTAATCAAAATCACCACTTATTTAAACGAATTTAATGACTCAATCAGAAGTTTCTTGTACAAGGTACTGTTTCAGGCCATAAATGAAACTAGGATACCATAATAAAATTTTTTTTTTTAAAAAAAGGACGATTTTATTTCCATAGGGCAACTACTATATGGTAATATGGTAGTAGAGCATTGTAACATAACATGGACTTTAACAAATGAGTCAGGAATTTGAGAAGAGGAAAATATATATAATATTCTAAGATGTTTTGATTGCGGCTTAATTAAATAAGTATTTTAGGGTATAGTGTAGATATAATTAATACTTTCTGAGGTATTTAAAATGGTATCAAAATCAACTTAGCATTGCCATATTGCATTAGAGCATTGTAGTGCAAGATGAGCTTTAACGAGGACGACAATGATTTGAGCGAGGGGGATTATAATATGCTAAATTATTATGGATATGTGTTAAATCTCACATTAGGTAGATGGATTGTAATTTGTGAAGGCTTTACATGAGTGATAAGTTTCATTAGCTACTTAATTACTAGGTGGAAGTAAGGTTTATAAGCAATTGTAAGAAATTTTAATTATAACGTTGAATAATATATTTTTATTTTATTTTAGGTATAATGCACATGTCACTAACCTATATATGGTATCAGAATCAGCTAAGTAACACAATGTGCCACAGAGGCATTGCATTGTGGCACTGGTTCTAACGAAAATATGAGTAATTTGAGTATGAGATATTGGCTAAATCGAATTATCATAGATATATATTAATTAAGTGGGCAAATTATAAAAGAGTTTATGAATTCTAAATCTCATATTGGTTGCATACTAGTGATACTAATCCATATAAATTATTCTAAAGAGCTCTAATCATAATTTCGATTAAACCTTTTGGGGGTAGAACACAACCACGGCCAACATGTCCTTTGGTCGACATTAAGATTTACCCAACCCAAGTTGTCAAATACCGGGACCATCTGTCTTCTCGATCATCTCTCTGCTTCCGCTCTCTCTCTCTTTCTCTTAATATATTCTATATACATTTTGACAAAAATTACTCCATTGGGACTATAAACTTGAAAGTGAAAATGATCATAAGAGAATAAATCCCACAAGGCTAGCCAATTTGCACAAAGCTTTTCTAACTTTTAGACTCTCTTTTTGGCAGTTCATCTACTTGCTTTCAAATCCAAATGGGACAATGAAGCTTTACGAGTTTACCATCATCTTCGGAGTTCTAATGCTCTTCCTGGCCCAAATTCCATCCTTCCACTCCCTCAGGCATATCAATCTTGTCTCTCTTTTCCTCGCTCTTGCTTACAGTGCTTGCGTCACAGCCGGTTCAATATACGTCGGTAAGACTTCAAACCAACAATGTATATATGTAAAACATTTCTTTGGGATAATATATAGATAAAAAAAAATCACATATATATATATATATATATATATATATATATATATTATACATACACTTCCTTGACAGGATTTTCCAAGAATGCTCCCAACAGGGACTATTCCCTAAATGGCTCCCAAGAGAATCGTGTTTTTGGTGCTGTTAATGCTGTTTCAATCATTGTTACCACATATGCCTGTGGAATTGTTCCTGAAATACAGGTATAGTTGAGCCACTACTCTCATTTTGTTGCTAAGAAAAATGGTTCAAAATAGAAAAATTGGAAAGAGAAAGGAAATTCTATCTTATCATTCTTTCTCTCTCTTGGGTTTCACCTATGATCAACAAACTTTAAGGCTTCGTTTGTTTCGAAGTGAAATGTTTTCATTCGGAAAAAATTATTAACGAAATCATTTTTCAAAAAGAAAATGAGTTCTTAGAAAATATGTTTCGGCATTTCGTTTTCACGGAAAATAATTGACGACATAAAACTGTTGACGACTTACAACAACCTTTGGTTGAGCGGTTTAAAAAAGAGAAATTTAAACTCAGAAAATAGTTAACAAAATTTAAAAACAAAAATCATATTTCAAAATTAAAGAAGCGTTTTTTGTAAAAACAGGAAATATTTATAGTTTGATTATTATTTTCGACCGCACCAAATACCAGAAATTACAAAGAAAAAAAATTCTAGAAAATACTTTACGACGAAACAAACTGAGCCTTAAATCTCCAAATTTTAAAGTACGTATATACACATATCTCATGGAACTATAGACAATTTACAATTTGCAATGTTCTTCTTAAACTTTCAATTGAAGCAATATTGTCCAAACTACTAGAAAATTGTGATGTACCCTTTGGTCCTTAAAAAAGACAAAAGTATTTGAAACAAAAATTGACATAGATTTGTGTCATTTGCAGGCAACTATAGCTCCTCCAGTCAAAGGCAAGATGTTCAAAGGTTTATGTGTCTGCTACGCTGTTATATTCACAACTTTTTTCAGCGTCGCAATCTCTGGGTATTGGACATTTGGCAATCAAGCTATGGGGACAATTCTTGCCAATTTTATGGGTAATCAAAAGCCTTTGCTGCCAACTTGGTTTCTCTTGATGACCAATGTGTTCACTGTAATCCAAATATCGGCTGTCACAGTGGTAAGTCCAACTAATCACTATATAGCCTAACAATTCCTAAAGGTTACAGGCTCTCTATGACAAGGCATCATGGAGGCTTGTTTCCCCTTCTTTTACTTAGGCGTGACAATTTCTGTTCATATGTTGGTTCGAGTCATGTTAAGGTAGAATATAATATTATATAGGTCAACTATAATCCGACCCATTTGATTAAACAGGTCAGACTCATTCTCTCTAACCTACTAATTTTGTATTTGAGGCTGGGAGAATTGGGTTCAGTATAGATTTTCATGACAAATCAAAGAGATGAAAGACAAAAATAATTAAGGTGGTTCCTCGAAACTTTAATAACATTTCCGCTACATCTTTTCCTTGATTATTTCACTTAAGTATAACATACGTCTATTTATAGAGCTTTAAATAGATTTGAATAATTTCAAATACAAACAAATCGGGTAATTAAATCCTTAATTTAAGATAATCAAATAATCTAAATTTCTTGATTTAGGATAATCAAATCATAAAGAATTTATATCCTTATCAAGTCTTGTCAAGTCATATGTAGAAGACTTAATTAATAATTCACATTTAATTAAACAAATCAAACCTCTTAACCTTAATTCACTAATTTCGTGTTGGGTTCGTGTCGAATTGACACGTCTTATAAAAAGTTGCCAACCATTTTCACTAAAGCATTATATAGAGAAATGATATAATTCATTCATTTTTCAATTATCTTTAACCATCTCCATAGTTAATGAATGAATCTACCATTAAATTTGTATAGAGTTCATATGAGTACATAAATCTAATAGTTTATATATTAAAATATTAACATGAATCATTTCTCTATGTTTTATATATATATATATATATATATCTGTGTGTGTGTGTGTGTGTATGTGTGTGTGTGTGTGTGTGTGTGTGGTCTTGAATATATTACACTGATTATACTGCAGGTATACTTGCAACCAACAAACGAAGTTTTCGAAAAGTTATTTGCAGACCCCAAACAGGACCAATTTTCCACCCGCAACGTTGTGCCGAGGTTGTTTTTCCGGTCAATATCCGTGATTGTAGGCACACTTTTTGCTGCCATGCTACCTTTCTTTGGAGATATCATGGCAATTTTGGGGGCATTTGGATTCATTCCCCTAGATCTTATTTTCCCAATGGTTTTCTACAATGTCACCTTCAAGCCCTCAAAGCGTAGCCTTGTTTTCTGGGCGAACACATTGATAGCAGCAGCATCCTCGGTGTTATCAGCGGTCGGAGCAGTGGCATCGGTTCGACAAACCGTTCTTGATGCCAAAGCATATCGTTTGTTTGCAAACATATAAAAATATATCATATATGTTTAACAGTTGATGGGCATTAATTTCAAGGTTTGGAATGTTTTAGAGAAATGCTATCTAGCGTTCTCTCAGCATTTTCGGTTAAGTTGGTATGTTTTATTCATCCTTAACTAAAAAATAAAAAATAAAAGGCTCTTTGAACTTTTACACAGTTTGAAAATAACTCCAAAGTTCAAAAATTCTCAATAAATATATTGAACTTTTAATTACCACATTTCGTTAGAATTTTTCATTAAAATTGTCAAAATTTTCAGAATACCCATATTGTTTTATTATAAAAAATAAAAAAAATTACAAAGATTTGGGCGTTGATTTTTTTTATAAATAAAAGGGGTATTTTTGACATTTTGACAAAAAATTAGCAACAAATCCTGATAGAAGAGAGTAATCGAAAGAAATTAAAAATTCGATACCCTGAATTAAGAATTTGTCAAAACGAATGAAAATTCATATAAATTTATGAAGTTTCTCAAAAAAAAAAAAAAAAAATGATGAGTGAAGCTATCAACTCAATTAAGAATGTTGGGAGAATGCTAAATAGCATATCTTGCGCAAAAATGAGTGTGTAAAAAATGTGTGCGCTTGTCTATATATATATATCTCTTTTGTTTTCTTGAACGTGTTTTAATTTCTCTAGTGGCGACTAGCAAGCACCACCATGAGTAAAAAAGGTTTGAACGTGAAGTGAAGGCATGATGACAATGGAAACTAACGGGAAACATATTTCAGCAGTGAAAAATGTTTGAAGAACTAGAAGAGAAATATTATTGAAGCACTCTCTTATAAAATACTATTTGTTCTTGCATATTTCCCTTGCATTTCCATTGTGTTTTGGAATATTTCACAGGATTGGCACTTTGTCTCAGATTCATTACTTGGAAACTCCAAGACTGAAAAAACAAAAAAAATCCTAATTTATTTTGATAAAAGTGCATTTGGGACGTGTGCAATTTTCAAATTAAAAATAATGATTGTAAACCAAAAGGCTAAAATATATCGTTTGGGAGTGCGTTTTAAAAAAAAAAAAAAAATTACGGTTTGCAAACGTTTAAAAAAAAAAAAAAAGACGATTTCAAATTGCAGGCTAATGAGTGTTTTTTTAAAAACACACTATTTTTAAATTTGAAATATTTAAAAGGCAAAACCACGATTTTATTAAACGTGGAACCACGTTTTAAAAATTGCATTTTCAAATTACTATTTTTTAATTGTAACTTTTGAAATCACAAACCCAAATAGACTCTAAATATCAAATCCCAATTTGTAAATCCCTACTTTAGCTTGAATTGATAAAGTTTTGGCACAAAAACTGCATATTGTCGCTGCTAAATATCTTTTTCTTTTTTTTTTTCTTTTTTCTTTTTTTTTTTTTTGTTGTATTTAGCATTCACTGAAAGTCGCTACTAATGACCTCTCCAATGTTGCCACTAATAATATGGATGCTAATGAGCAAAATTCTTGTAGTGTGTTACAGGTCAATAATCTTGAGGAAGGTGGAATTCATGCAATAGAAAGAGTCTTGCAGTACAAAGACTCTCTTTAATAAGAGATGTATTATCTCATTAGAACCGTCGTTTCTGACCAAACCAACACAGACCCGGCTGCGCCACCAAGAAGAGCCACCTGGTCACAAAAACGCCAGTAGCACTGCAAATCCCTTCCGCCGGTCTCCCGGTTTTCAGAACCGTTCTGTTTTGTTCATCTTCTAAATAACAATTTATCTAATCTTAACTAATCTATTAATCCAAATATTACCAATCTAAATAGCATTATTCAAGCTAAATACTGCTTAAATTTATTATTACAATTTGATTAGTTGTTATTCTTTGCAATTATTTAAATCTCCAAACATAAAACAAAATCAACAAATTCCATATAAAATTCAACTCCCAAATGACATACTTTTGGATCCAAAATGGTCCAACTTAAAAAGTCAAAACACAACTGTGTCAAATCAGGTAGCTAGTACAACATCTCTAATTAACATTATTTCATAACTCAAAACAGTATTAATTGAAACGAGAGACAATTGAGAACTGCTATCTACTCTTGCTCTCGCACACTCCTTGGTAATCCTCCATATGAATCTGCAACCATAGTACGCTTTTATGTGTGAAATTCTATAAATAACATGAGTAGTGAAAAATATAGAAAAACATACCTCGAATTAAATAGAAGGGTTAGTTAGATTAAAACAAAATGATAGAAGGTTATGTTTAATGCACAAATGACAAGCAAAAAAAAAATGAAAGCTTATTATGCATGTGGTGCCACTAGGCATGGCTACTAAATAGCCAAAGCTAACAAGAAATCTTCATCATATCTCACCCGTCCACTTCAATTGTTAGGTCTATAATTTCTGAATTTTTCATTTCTTAATCTGATGTTTCTCTATCTAGTAGCATATCTTTAAGAAAAACATTATCTATATTGATGCCAATTAAAACTGCTTCAAGATGTTGCATTATATAATTGGCATCACAAGAAATGTGACCTGCAGGTTTCCCTTATCGTTTACTTATAACGAGAAAACTAAAAATTCACTTTAATATGCAATGATAAGAAGGTTTAATGTCAATTATCAAAAATCAAAAAGCTAATTACACTTAAGGTAGGTATACAACAAATAGATTAATTTTTATATGCCAATAACAAACTTTGGTTTTGGTGAGGAGAAAGGAATATCCTAACAAAGAAAAACTGGTGGGAAACTTAAAAACAATTAAGTGTAATTATCTTTTATTGCTTAAGGGTGAGATGAAATAGCAATTGATGGAAGAAGTATAGATAAAATGAATTTTGTAACACATTCTTTATAGAAATGTCCTACGAAACAAGGATTAAATTTTTTTTGGAAACAAAGATCATAGTATTTTAGAAAAATATTAGCGAACAACCAAAGAAGTGACTTTTGTGATCTTAATTACAATTCTCCAATTTCTTTTTGAGAAAACTTCACTTTAGACTCCTAAATTACTACACGTTTTGATAAGAGCCCCATAAATTTTAAAAACTCCCAATTTCATCCCCCTTAACTTTAAATTTGATGCAATTTTCTCCTTCCGTCAAATTTTAAACTTTAAAATTGATGAAATGACCATTATACGCCGAAATTTTTTATAAAATTTTAAATTTACCCTTAATTTCAAATTAAAAATTTATTAAAAAAAATTATTATAAAAAACAAAAAATCACAAGGTGACCCACACGATTGGGCCACCTTGTGACCTTTTTTTATTTATTTCAAATTTTTTCTTTAAAAAAAATTAAAACCGAAGGATAATTTTGTCTTTTTAAGGGTTTTCATTAGGGTTTAACGGTAAAAATTGATAAATGGGGTAAATTGCATCAAATTGAAAGTTCAAATGGTAAAATTGAGTTTTTTAAATTTAGGAAAGTCTTCTCAAAACACGCAATAGTTCATGGGTCCTTTGTGAAGTTCCTCTTCTTTTTTCAAAATCTTATACCTAGTGATTCACAATATTCAAGACTTGATTAGCAATAGATCTTTATTACTCCAATTTAAATTAAATTGCTAAATTTGGTAATTTACTTAGTAATCTATACATATCTATCATAGAAAACTGGATAAGTACAAAATTAGAACAACCGTTTTTCGGTAAGTAGAAAAGAAAAAAAAAAAAAAAAAAAAAAAGAGGTTAAAATCAATGGTTATAAAATTTTATAATGATAATTATAAAATTTTGTTTCACCTCATGTAGAAGAAACAATGTTCAACATTTTATACTGAATAGAAATAAAAAAATTCACAATAAATCTTACATTGAAGCCCTAAAAATTTGTAAAAGTTGAAGTCTTTACCTGACCTTCTGCTAGGGATTTTGCATGTAAACATCTGAGTGCTTCTTAAAATGCTTTTCATAGCATTTTAAAAAACAGGGCCCAATTATAAATAGATATCGGCAATCCCTTAAGCACCTTTCACACATGGGAGAAATTTCTAGGCCATATTCAGTCAAGCATTTCTCATGACCTTCCAAAATACAAAATTTAAGTGCTGCGCTGCCATGCGGTTTTGTATCTTCACAAGCTCTAATATTATCTTCAAGGCATGTATGTTCTGATCCTTTAACTTCATCAAATTTAGAGGAGTGCGGATCCATGATGGGTCGTGAAGAGGGAGAAAAAGAGGTAGAGATAAGGTTATTAGTTTGAACTTTATCAAGTTGAGAGAAATGAGGAAGAATAGTGTGAGGTGAAGAAGAACGAAAATAGATATGGGAAAAGTCATTAGCTTGCACTTTTAGGAGAATAATGATAAGCAATTGCATCATCACTAGCATAAGTTTTCTAATACATTTGCAAGCCATGAATTTTCTTTTACTTTAAACTTTTTATTTTGATGTATAATCATAGCAATGAGTAAGGCTTACCTTCTACGATATTTATTTATTCTCCTATAAGTGACTTCTACTTTCAGTAATATTTTATTGCTAGGATTTTAAGGTTTTGATATAAATTTTATGTTAACTTTATATGGTTTTAGCAAAATATGTTTACTGGTAAGAATGTAATTAGTTTCAAATGGATAAGCGAATGGGATAATACCCTAGTCATTGTTAAATTATCACTTCTTTTGAAAGCTTAAGATGATATGAAATTGTTGATTTTATTAATTCAATTAATATTTTAACATTCCCCTCATGTATTAGCGCAAACTCCTCTTAATAAGTCAAGCCCAACATGCATATTTAATATTTAATTGAAAATGGGATGTGTTTAACAGAGAAAAAAATTCGAACTCAAGAATTTTGTTCTAATACCATATTAAATCATTATATCATCCAAAATGTTAAGTTAATAGGAAATTGTTAATTTTAATTATTTAATTAATTTTTCTAAAAAAAAATATTCATTTAAATGGCCAGCATGATAAATATACATATTAGAATATAAATGGGTTTAACATTCTTTGGTTTTGGAACTAAATCTCAAGTATGGTTCTACTTCATTACCAATATTATACTTTACTTTACTAAAATTATATTTATATTGAAAAGCATATGCTTTCATATTGAAGAAGAATTTTATTAAAAAAAAAAAAATGGAGTTTTTTAAGTCATAAAGTGACATTTGAAACAAATACAATAAATCAACTTCATCAATGATAGAATTAAATGTACTGATTCAGCACTTAAAGCAATACAAAATACTGTGTCAAATGACATTGCATAAAAAAATTTATTTTAATGAAAATTGTTTAAATAGTAAGTTTAGAGAGGCTAAGATCATAAGGTTTTTTTTTTTTTTTTTTCTAATTGAATAAGGGAAAAAAAGGCTACAGGGTAAGATCATAAGTTAATTGGCCTTCTGTTTAATTGTTTAAGGAAAAGCAACTTACATTTATTTAATTACTATGTAACTTGTATTAAAAATCACCCAAACTCGACAAGTTTGTGTCAATATGACCGTGTGAAAGCCTATCGAAAGGCCACAATACATTAAACGAATGCAAACATTTCAAAGGTTGCACGACTATTTTAATTTTGGTAGCTCTAGTGTTTGGTAAAAGAAGCATCACTATAGCATCAAATAGCTATTGTATTCAACAAAAAAGACCTTCTACTCAATATGAATGCGATTTAAATAAAACTTACGGTTTAACAATATCATTATAAAATCTAACATTGGAAAATAAAAGAGCAATGTTCATGACCTTTTATATTATAATAGTCATAATATATTACATTGAGACACCCATACTGAAAGTTTAAAAAATTATTGATTCAAACGGCATAATAAATATGCTCTCTCTCTCTCTCTCTCTCTCTATATATATATATATATATATGGGTTCAACATTCTTTACAAAGATTGTTGGTTTTGGAACTAAATCCCAGGTCGGATTCTCCTTCATTGCCTTCATTATACTTTACGAAAATAATGTACGTGTATGTGTGCACACACGTACTCGTATGTGAAAGTTACTGTTGGAAAAGCTGCTTTCATAGAGAAAACTAATTTTAGAAAAAGAAAGTGAAGTTTTGCAAGTCATAAAGAGATGTTTGAAGCAAATATAATAAATCAACTTGATCAAAGGTAGTAATAAATGGATTGATTCAACATTTAGAACAATGCAAAATACTATGTCAAATGACATCGCATAAAGAAAATTTATTTAAATGGAAATTTGTTTAACATAAGTAACTTTTTTTTAAAAAAAAATGGAAAATCATTTCAATCTCATTAATTGATGAACGTTCACGAGCATAAAGCTCTTACATCATAAAAAAAAAGCTCTTAGAAAATCATAGCCGAAGCTACGAGGTTACAAGTCATATATACATACATAACAATCTGACATTCAAGACCTATCTATGATATCAATATTCATTAACCCATGATTAATTTTCAGTTGTAACAACAGATCTATTCTAGATAGACTCAACTTAATGCATAAGTAGCTCATATTCCTCGGCCCTAGGAGTAGAAAACCCAATGCCGAAACTCCCAAGAAACTGTTCACTTCCACAACCCAAGGGTCTGGACAATTCTTATTCAAACAAGTTACAAAGAAATTGCAAAAAATAAATTAAAATACAGAAAAAAAAAAAAAAAAAAACACAAAACACAAAACCAGCGGACAATAGCATCAGTGGAGGCGAAGCAACAACCGCACGTGTGGAGCACGTGCAGGAGAGTGAAGCTTCCACATCAGCGTGTGTAGACAATGCACTAGCGCGTAGAAGGCGGGGCAGAGGCGCATCATTGGCCTAGCAAGCCTGAAAGGAACAAATCTAGCTTAAATCAGACTGAGTCTAAAACCCCCATGGTGACCAAAACAAAAGAAAATGCGATGACCGAATGAGGCGGCGTGTAGACAAGGTGGAGGGAGTAGTGTGGCTGCTGCTGAAATCGATGATGGGGACCAAAAATAGGAGACAAATAGAAAAAAACAAGTGCATAAAATCGAAAGAAGGGGGGGAGAGAGGAGGGATGGAAAAACTAAAGAGAGGTCAGAGGTTATCTCTCTATTGTTTCCCTTTAAAGTAACTTTTGATAGGGCAAGAAAGATCATAAAAGTTAATCAGCATTCTTTTTAATTTTTTAAGGAAAAGCAATATTGTCCCTGAACACGAAAGTTATTTTTATTTAATTAAAAAATAAATTGTATTAAAAATCACCTAAACTCGAAAGGTTGGTGTTCATATGAGCAAGTGAAAAGCCATTTGAAAGGACAAAATACATTAAATAAATACAAACATTTTAAAAAGGTTGCATGGATAATGTCTTTCGGTAAGTTCCATCTTCAACAAAAGGTTCATGAACAAATTGCCTAGTAAAAGAAGCATCTCTATAGTATGAAAAGGATATTGTACACAACAGAAGAAGACCTTTTACTCATTATGAATGGGTAGAATGCAATTTAAATAAAACTATAATTTAGCATATCATTATAAAATATATCATTGAAAAAAAAAAAAAACAATGTTCATGACCTAATAATGAAAAATTTGTTGACTAAAAATAATATGCTATCATTAAAAGAAGAAATTTTCCAACAAATTTACAATGAGTATGTGTGTTACTTGATTGTGTAACTGATCTCGTAACCTGCCTCTCAACAAAGAAAGAAGCCAGATCTAACTTCTTGTTCTTGCCTATAGTTGCTAATTTTTGTGAGAATTAGCCATAGGAATTCGGAGGAATCCTAAGACCTATAACAAACATGAACTTTGAGATAAAATTATGCATGTGTTTTTGTTGGAAGCCGCACATTGCCTGGGTATTAAGGAGATTGGCCATTTATAAGGGTGAGGGGAAACCTCAACTCTTGAGCTAGCTTTTGGATTGAGTTAGGCCCAAGACCCATTTCTAACATGGTATCAGAGCCACGTTTCTGTTTATGTGGCTTTCAATAAAAGTCTTATGATGTTTCTATAGTGTTTTCTAGCATTCTCTTCTGATAATCTCTTAATTCTGTTGTGATCCACGGCTTTATTTATTGGCGAATCTTGGCACAATGCGGTTTTGGCCCTTCACGGGAATTTTAACGGCTAGTTTTCGTTCTTCGGCCTCATTGTCAGTTGCGGCTTGGCCCTTCACCGGATTCTTTTAGTGGCTTGTTTACGTTCTCCGATATTTCTGTGGCCGTCACTTTCAGCCTTTCTCGTCTTTGTTATTGGCAAACCCTGGCACAATGTGGTTTGGCCCTTCAAGGGATTTAATGACTAGTTTTCGTTCTTCGACCGTCATTGTCAGTTGCGGCTTGGCTCTTAACCGGATTCTTTTAGCAGCTTGTCTCTATTCTCCGGTATTTCTCCGGCCGTCACTTTCAGCCTTTCTCGCTGGCATTGTCTTGATCCAACCATCGACTTCAGATGCCTTCAATTTATTCTCTTTTTCAAACTCAAGCTTACACCTTGAGTTTGAGGGGGATGTTAGAATATATTATTTCCTTTGTTAGAATATTTTATATTTCCGTTATTTAATTTGTAATGTAGGGTTTATTTCTTTCCTTACGTATTTTAGGGTTTAATTTGGGTTTCTTGGTCACTACTCATTGTCTCTCTATAAATAGAGAGTTATATAATATTGATTGATATAGTGAATATACAAGATGTAGCCCATACGTCTCTTTCCGCTTCCGCTCTCTTTTCTTTCTCTTATATTTTAGTATTTTATATTTTATATATATTTCAACATGGTATCAGAGCCTAGCCCAATTAATTGGTTGTGGCCCACCGTCAACCATTGTCGCTCGTGTTGGGCTTGGATGTCCTCCCGCCACACGTGAGGGGGCGTGTTGGAAGTCGCACATTGCTTGGGTATTAAGGAGATTGGCCATTTATAAGGGTGAGGAGAAACCTCAACTCTTGAGCTAGCTTTTGGGTTGAGTTAGGCCCAAAACCCATTTCTAACAGTTTTATTTCTTAGACTTGGCCTTAAATAGAAAACTTGGAGACATACTCCATAATCCTACTAGGATACGTGATTCTTTATCTAGAGAATAAGTCCTACTACAACTTAACTTAGGAGGAGTTAGAGATAAGTGATCATAGTGTAACACCTCCAAAACTGGCATTGACCATTTTGCTAGGGTTGCTGAGAATTCTTCTAATTTAGCTAACTGGTAACTAATTGGAGGGATTACCCGTCAAGTATATTCAGAATAAATGTAACGGAAGGTGAAAATGGCAGATGTGAGTTATCTAAAATCACAAGGTATGCATGTATTACCATTAATCATAGACTGTGAGCTACTAATTGAAATACAGTTATTCTGATCAAACTTGGTATATGCAAAATAGACTCTTGGCTTCTTCCCTTTAAAACTCCTCTTAAAACAGATAACTTGACAATCCGCAAATACTGCTTAAGTCTAAAACTTAGTAAGTAAATCTCACAGTCGAGTATGGACTAAGCTCTTATTTATATGTAGAAGTAAACATGTGGTTTTGGTAAGCAAATGAGGTGTTGCCTCTGTCATTACACCATAAAAGTATAATTTTGGTTTCTAAGGTGTATAGGTGTAATCTCATCGACAATCGCCTATGAGTTCTAATGCAAAAAACTAATGTATTATCAGGTTATAACTGTCATGTATAGTTTATCCAAAATGCTATTATATTAACCATTCTCAGTAGGGTTAATACTATCATGATAAATATGTATATTCGAATATAAATGGGTTTAACATTATTTGGTTTTGGAACTAAATCTCAAGTCAGGTTCTCCTTCATTGCCTTTATTATACTTTAATTTACGAAAATTAGATTTATATTGAAAAGCATGTGCCTTCATGGAGAAGAAGAACTTTAGAAAAATAAAATAATAATATTAAAATAAAATAAAAAATTGTAAATCATAAAGAGACATTTGAAGCAAGTACAATAAATCAACTTGATCATTGATAGAAATAAATGTATTGATCAGCACCTAAAGCAATGCAAAATACTATTTCAAATGACATTGCATAAAAAATTTTATTTTAGTAGAAATTGTTTAAAAGAAATAAGTTTTGATAGGATAAGATCATAGCCTTCTTTTTAAGTTTTTAAGGAAAACCTGTATTGCCATGAACTCGAAAGTTACTTTTATTTAATTACTAAGCAATTTATATTAAAAATCACCTAAACTCGAGAGCTTGTTGTTCATATGAGCATGTGAAAAGCCTCATATGAGCATGTAAAAAGCCTATCGAAAGGCCACAATACATTAAATGAATGCAAACATTTCAAAGGTTGCATGGATATTTTCATTTTGGTAACAGTTGGTCTATCTTCAACAGAAGGTTCAAGAGGAAGTGTTTGGTAAAAGAAGCATCTCCATATATAGCATCAAAAAGTTATTATATTCAATGGAAAAGACCTTTTACTCAATATGAATGCGTAGAATGTGATTTAAATAAAGTTATAGATTAACAATATCATTAATGCTCCCGAAATTAATTAATAAAGATATTTAACTTAGAATGTCACTCGCATCAACCCCAAATTAATTAGCGGGTAATTTACTTGAAGTTTCACATGTATTAACAACTATGAGAATAAATGAAGCGAAAATGCAACATATGTTTGAGCTAAAAAGCTAATTACGTTAGTAACTTTTAATTCTATCCTCAATACAACCCGGAGCCTCCAAAATAAAGAACATCGATATCTGAATTGAAGTACATTATTTTCTTAAAAAATACAACAGTAGACAAATGATACACATAAATACGCCTCTGCAAGCCTTCCCTTAGCGTCTTAAGCGCTACGAACAAGTCTAATTTGCATCCTTGGGGTTAACCTGCTAATATGTAAAATTATAAAGTTTTAAATGTGAAAACAAAATACATAAGTCCACTACTTAATATATAAGAGTGATAATCATATTTTTCAAAAAGTACAAAATAGTAATGAATTGCTTTTCTAAATGTCATTTTTTTTTTTTTTAACTTTCACACCCCCCACCCCCCCAATAATTTTTAAAAAAAATTTTGCCTCCAAACTAAATTTTCTAGTTATGCCCCTCTGGCTGCAACCCAAACACCCATGACCCACCAATAAATTATTTTTTTATACCATATGAAGTGATTTGTAATTTAGACAAATTATATGGACCTATAAATTATTTTTTATACCACAATAAATGATTTATAATTTAGACTAACCACAAGAACTAATTTAACATTTATCTCTTAAATTTATCATTTTTTAAAAATTTAAACTTTTGAAATAATTAACAATTTAACCGGAGAGAGAGAAAACCTAAATGACCAAGTGATTGAGCGATCGAGGAATAAAGAAAGAGGTTGGAGCGAGAAGATAAAAAAGAAATATTCACTATAGCTATAAATGCATTTCAGTTGATCCTTTACTATTTTGTTTGAGGTAAAAATAAAAAATAAAAAATAAAAGTTTATATTAGCTATATTTAACTATTCTCTCAGAGTTGCTCTTATAACTATCTCGCACAACTATCATAAACCAATCCATGTTTTGGAGTTGGCTACGTAAAGAAATTTTTTTTATCCTATGCAAAAGCAATATTAGGAGGGTTAAACTTTCATTTTTTTAGCTTAATTAGTACCTACAAATTTATTTAACGATGTAGATAATGTTACATAATAAATATAATGGCATATCATTTAAAAAAATATAAAATACATGGTATCTTTCAATGCAATAATAGATAAAGAAATAAAGAATATATGGTTTTTATTTTTCCGGTGGCAAAAGCAACTCAGCCTCCTTATACAATACGACGGATTTATTTGACTTCAAGCAAATAGTTGTTTTCTCCTTAACAAAGAGAAAATGATGGTCGTCGTAATCTACTCCTTGTTTACGTCACTAATTGAATAAAATCACAAAACAAATGTCAAAAAATCCTGAATCCCGAAAAAGAAATGAATCCCCGTTTGGCAACCCCTTTTTTCCCTTTAATACTGTTTATTCATCATTTTTTAAAAAAAAAAATTAACATCAAAATATTTTTACCTTTTTCACTTTTTATATTATAACATTCACCTTTTATTATTATTTAAATAAAATAAAATAAAATAAAAACACTACAAAATAAAATTTTTCACTTTCAATACAAAAAATTTAAAACTTAATATTGCCCGGTAACGAATGGCAAAAATACTTTGCCAAACAAGGCATATCTTTCATTACTTGTATTTGACTTTTTTTTTTTCTTGCATGCAATCCTTTCGTTGAATCGTCCAAAACAGTCTTCAACCAACAAAAGTGGGTCGTGTATGACATTTGAATATTTAGCAGCCTTTACTGACTAGACATGTTGTAGAAGCTTCTTCTATTTTTATTTTCTTTAATGGAAATTTTATTCACACCAATTAAAGAATACTACGATTAAATCATTCACGTCTTTCTTAGTCCCACATGATCATGAAATGCTCCATGACGTTCATGTGATACTATAGTATTGTATTATGTGGTCCTAACGAGAATATCAGAGATTTAAGTGATATTGGGCTTTATAAGTGATTTTATGAAATTTCAAGTAACTTGATTAGTCTTTTTATAATAACAGCACAAATGTAATAAGCATTTTTTGTTAAGTTGTTACAATTTAACTCTTTGCACGTGCTACCTTTCAATTTATGAGTTTTGAAGTTTGAACGAACACGCATCAGCATTGTTGCTTATATTTCTTTTCCTACTGAGTTCTTTCTTTTATTCTATTTTAAATTGTATTTATCATATATTTTATATAAAGCTATATTACATTTTAGTTTGACCTCCTCAATAACAAATTCCTTGCTTCGCCACTGCTCCTTACTTAATAGTGACCCCCTCCATCTAATTAGCTAGCGATAAGAACTTGCCGTGTCGTCTATGCATCTCCTTCTCCTTCCCATCGTGAAAGAGATGAAACTGATTAAAAAGAGAGAGAGAGAGAGAGAACCATTCAATTAAAATCCATACTTTTTTAGCTTTTAATTTTTAAAAAAAATAAATAATTATAAACTGCATTTCAATTCAACCATGGAAAATTTGTGAAAAAGAAAAAAAAAATAAAAAAAAAACCCAAAAAAAACTTCAATATCAAGTGATAGGCACTTTTGACAGATTCTCTCAATTATAACGCCTAAGGACATGTTTGAGATTGCATTTGATGGGCCTGAAAATGCATTTAATACTCAAAAAGTTTATTTAAAAAAAAAATACTTATTTGGTAAAAAAATTAAAAACGTTTTTAAGGATTCAAAAAGTTAAAAAAAAAAAAAAAAAAAAAAAAAAAAAAACTCACTTTTAACAAAAACTTAAAAATGAAGCTTTTGTCAAAAAAACGTTTTTTGACTTAAAAACTCTATTTTTCAAATGTAATCACAAACAGGTTCTAAATTTGACTCAAAAACCTACTCGGAACAAATTAATTAGTAGTCTCGACTCCAAGGACCGAGAGAGCTCTTGTTGCAAATAATTAACTTGATTTCTTTCCTACTTAGTCTTGGAGATAATATTTGGTCAACCAGCTCAAATTCATTCACGCAGTCTTAGAGAGAAAAGAGGGGAAGAGGAGGCAAACGTGGTACTTGGTCAACCAGCTAACACTGAACTCTGCCAACCATTTTATCTTCTTTATTAATTGTGAATCTATAAGGAATATTTGACTATTCAGCAGCATGCAGGGAGCAGGGAGCAGGTGATTAGCCCCCCTTTTGATCGATATATATACTAGATTTGCTGCACAGATGGTTATTTTCATTATTGCAAATATGTTATTTTCATTTACCCAACTCTTCCAGATCGATTGAACCCAGAAAACAAAAAAAATAGCTGCTGGAGAGAGAGAGATGGCAGCTGTGGTTCCAAAATCTATCAGTTCATCCACACTTGGCAAGGATAATAATAGCCTTCTTGACCCCCCAAAAGAGCTCGATGCTGGAGCTTTGTTTGTCCTCAAATCCAGAGGTTAGTAAGTTTTTTTTTTTTTCTTTTTCTTTTGCCCAATTCCCAGCAGTAAATGCATGCCAACCTTTCAAATGCTTCGTTTTTTTGGATAAATGGGTAACTTTCTATGAATGAATTTCTGGGTTGGTTTTGTAATTGTTCAGAATTTGATTAATGCTTAAATTTGAGGTAAATAGGGTCATGGCTGCACTGTGGGTACCATTTGACGACATCTATTGCGGCGCCGGCGCTTCTGAGTCTTCCTTATGCGATGCGCTTCCAAGGGTGGGTTGGGGGAGTAGTTTGCCTTATTCTTGCAGGTTTGGTGACTTTCTATTCCTATAATCTCCTTTCTCTGGTTTTGGACCACCATGCGCAGCTTGGTCGCCGCCAACTGCGGTTTCGGGACATGGCCACTGATATTTTAGGTTGGTGTTTTCTACACTCCTCATGCTTTCCCGTTTTTTATTGTAAATGTTCAACTATCTTTTTCCCATGTTCAACGGTCTAATAAAACAATTTTATTTAGTATTATAATATTATTTTGTAGACTTTTAATTGATTGTTACATATTTGGGATGACTTGAGAGTAAATTTCTATTTTTAAGTTCTTTCGGAAGTACTGAATTAATGGTTGATTTTTACAGTCACGTTATGGAGTTATATGGCATTCGTATAACAATCTCTTAGAAACTCAATTCTTATCTTACAACTATCGTACAATGCGATTTTTACTATAGTCTCAACTGACCTTTTAATTTATTTTTATTAAATAATAACTAATCCAAGAGTTATTTGGGACTGTCATATCACTATTATGAGATAAAAAATTGTAATTTCCAACATTATACTTAAAAAAAGGAATATAACCTCTTAGATTTCAAGCAAGCTACTTTTAAAAAAAAAAATTAAAAAAAAAAAAAAATGGCGATGTTAAGAGTATTATATTTTTTTACTACATGTTCTTTACATATTACTGTGCTAATTTATGTAACATTTATTATGTCAGTTACTAAACAATTAAATTTAGGTATTACTTAATTTTTTCACTATTAAAATATTACCACATCAATTTGTAATTTGCATTACCTCTCTTCCTTTTTTTTCTTTTTTATGTGAAGCCTACTTTAAATCTGTGTTATGGTGGGCTTTTTGGAACTAATGCTAAATTGTCCAATGCTTTGCAGGACCACGATGGGGCAAATATGTAATTGGCCCACTTCAGTTTGGGATATGCTATGGCGCAGTGATTGCTGCTGCTGTTCTAGGAGGGCAGAACCTTAAGGTCAGTTGTGTCATTTTGCCACAAGTACCATACACATAATTCTTTTACAACTATTTTGTAATTTGTAACACGTCTCATCATATGATTTGAGCCAAAATTTATATACATTTAAGAGCATTAGCAATAACTTTCTTTAGATTTTTCTTAAAATTTATTTTTTGACTCTTTATTCAACTAAACTCTACAATAACTTCCAATTTCATTATCATTTCTTTATACCATTTAAATATTCTTTTCAAATAAATGCTTGGAAAAAAAAATTAATTTAAATATTATCCAAATAGATACTAGAAGAAAGAGAAAGCTATTTTATATTAGAGAAATGCTAGAATATAATAAAGAGATATGCTAAAATCTAATAAAAATTTCATATTTTACCCATAACAGTCCATGTGGCAAGATGTCACATCATCTTTTTTTTATTTTGTTTTTTTTCCCTCTACAAAAGAGAAATGATATAATGGAATAAAATGATCATTTTTTGCCGATAAAAGTGTTAGATGACAAGAGATCATAGGCCTCATCTATAATTGTTGTGGCTCCACCCACTGATAAGCATATGACCTCTTACCACCTAAGACTTTTATGGGCAAAAAATGGTTATTTTATTGCACTATAGCATATCTCCCCACAAAAAATATGACGTGGCATCTTGCCACATAGATTTTTATGAACAAAATGTGAAGTTTTTATTAGATTCTAGCATTTCTCTGCCTTTTTTCCTCCTTCAAAAATATGAAGTGGCATCTTGCCACATAGACTTTTATGGGCAAAATGTGAAGTTTTTATCATAGAGAAATGCTTAACTTTATTAAAAAGTCTATCTTTTAGCCATTTTAATCATAGGTGGCATGGTCCATTTTAAAATTAATAGATTTTAAACAATAAATTAATAGATTTCTAAAAAATGAGTCATGCCACCTAAGATTAAAATGGCCAAAAGATTGACTTTTTAATGAAGCCAAGCATTTCTCATCTCAAAAAGACAAAACGAAAAGAAGATGATGTGGCATCTTACCACATAGACTTTTATGGGCAAAATGTAGAGTTTTTATTATATTCTACCATATCTCTTTATAATAAAATAACATTAAGTGCTACATTAGATTTAATTGTTAGAGTAGCACTTACGTTTAGGGAACATCAAGAGATCGAGTATGCTGCAAGTGATTTTTAAGAGTTTTTTCTACATTTAAAAAAGTTAATAAGACATGTTTGAACTTATTTAGGAAAATCCTCCATATATCACTAAGAAGAAATTATTCATAAAAAAAATAAATAAATAAAATTGATAAAGTAGAACTCCCATTTGGACTATAATCTTGAATATATCATAATGAAGCTGTTTGAGAAGAGATTTTATAGAGACATCAGACATGTACAAAAACTCTACATTTATTGTTTATTGTTTATTTAATTATTTATTTATTTATGCAGTTCATTTACTTGCTCTCAAACCCAAACGGGACAATGAAGCTTTACCAGTTTATTAGCATATTTGGAATCCTACTGCTCATCTTGGCCCAAATTCCATCTTTCCACTCCCTCAGGCATATAAATCTTGCCTCTCTTATCCTCTGTCTTGCTTACAGCGCTCTCGTCACAGCCGGTTCAATACACATTGGTAACTCTTCAAACCGCAATTACGTGGCAAGCAAACATTTCTTTGTGTATATATATATATATAAGATTCTAAATACTCTTTCTTTGACAGGATATTCCAGGAATGCCCCTATCAGGGACTATTCCTTAAAAGGCTCCGAAGTGAATCGTGCTTTTGGTGCTGTTAATGCTGTTTCAATCATTGCTACAACATATGCCTGTGGAATTATTCCTGAGATACAGGTATTGTTAGCGGGAAATGCTACACGTTATTTTCTTAACTATCATTTTTTTTTAAATGGATTCAAATTTATTATTGAATTTGTTGGTCTACATGCAGATCCTACATGTTTAATGATAAATTTAAAAAAGATATGTATAGAGATAATTAGGAGAATGAGGCTTAGTATTTTGCTTAGAAAAATGGTTGAAATATTAATTAAATTATTAAATTATTAATTTAAGTTTTTAAGACAAGTAGTGATTTAACAATAAAAATTGTGAAAATAAAACACTGAAAAACATGTTATGTAAAATTACAAAATTTGGTCAAATTGTAATATAATTGGCTCATAACCATGGCCGTAGACGGGGCGAAACTATGTTCGTAGTTGGGGGAGTTTTTTTGGCAACCCCATAAAATTTTAAAATTAACAATGATGCCTTTTTCACCCACTATATATATATAGCAAACTATAAAAATTTGGTATTCAAAATTGAAGTATTTTTTAAATATAATTTTATGGACATGTAATTTTTGTATGCAATTACGACCTATCACACGAGCACTAACACATAAAGAGACTATATGTATTTATGTAATATCATTACATGCAGTGCCTTATAGATTTCTTATATTTGCAGGCAACTATAGCTCCTCCAGTGAAGGGAAAGATGTTCAAAGGTTTATGCGTATGTTACGCTGTTATATTGACCACTTTTTTCAGCGTTGCAATCTCTGGGTATTGGGTATTTGGTAATCAGTCAATGGGCACAATTCTTGCCAATTTTATGGGCAATGGAAAGCCCTTGCTCCCAACTTGGTATCTCTTGATCACCAATGTTTTCACTCTTCTGCAAATATCGGCTGTCGCTGTGGTAAGTCCAACTCACAAGCACTTAATTAGCCTAACAATTCCCGAAAGATTATGCCTACTAAAGAAAAGCTAACAATTTTTGACACGAGTCACGAAACTTACACGAAATTGGCTGGTTAGGGTTAATGGGTCTAATCTGTTTAATTGAATAGGTCGGATTAGGATTGATCTATATAGATTTATACCTATGAGTCAATACAACTCAAACCCATTACGAAATTAGTAGTTAGGGTTAAGAAATCTATCATGTTTAATTAAATTGGTCGGATTATAATTGACTTACATAATTTTATATTCATGTCTCGACACGACCCAAACCCAAAACACAAACATGAGTTATCATCTCTACGATTCAGAAACGACATCTCTGGCCTTGTTTGTTAAACACTTTTCCTCAGAAAACACTATTTACACTTCCTGTTCTAAAAAAAAATATATATATATATATATATATTAACATCAAAACATTTACTTTTTACTTTTTATATCACTTCATCTACTTTTTATTACTATTCAAATTCAAAAAAAAAAAAAAAAATCACTAAAAAACAAAAATTTTCTACTTTTAAACACAAAAAATTTTTAACTTTATACCAAATCAATCTCTATCGGCTACCGTATCAAGGGGGAGGGGAAGTAAAGTGTTTAACAAATGGCCTCAGAAACCCTGATGCGAGAATTAAATTTGATGAATATCAACAATGGTGATGCTGCAGGTTTACTTGCAACCAACAAATGAAGTATTTGAGAAGTTATTTGCAGACCCCAAAAAGGATCAGTTTTCCATTCGCAACGTTGTGCCAAGATTGATTTTACGGTCACTGTCAGTGATTCTAGGTACACTTTTTGCTGCAATGCTGCCTTTTTTTGGAGATATTATGGCACTTTTTGGGGCATTTGGATGCATTCCTCTAGATTTTATTTTTCCAATGGTTGTCTACAATGTGACTTTCAAGCCCTCAAAGCGTGGCATTGTTTTTTGGGGAAACACATTGATAGCAGTAGCATCCTCAGCATTGTCTGCCTTGGGTGCAATAGCATCTGTTCGACAAATAGTTCTTGATGCCAAAGCATATCGTTTGTTTGCTGACGTCTAAAAATTAATATTTGTATCGGATCTAAGAAAGATGTGTGGAAAATTGCAAGAGAAAGGTTTGAAGCATTTCATAAGAGATATTATTTGTTCTTGCATATTTTCCCCTTTCCCTTTGTGTTTTTGAATATTTCAAAGGGTTGGACTTGGAACTACGTGTCGGATTCATTCCCTGGCTCAATGATATTTAAAGATTGTTTTTATTCATATGGTTGACCGCATGTTCATAATCCAGCTGAGAAGATCTGTAACTAGGGGATCCTTGGAGTACTTTTTCTTCTATGAGAAGATCTGTAACTAGGGGATCCTTGGAGTACTTTTTCTTCCATGATTACCTCACGAAGTGTGTCTGTCGGGCAAGTAATCGTCTGTCGTTGTCCTCACCGAGAGAAGGATGACCCGCCGAGCACAATCCGGCTTGAGGATGGATAGATCTTCCAAAACCTAAGAGTGAACGGGCTTTATTTGGCTTGAGTGGGGGTTTACAATTACAAGACTTGAGTAAGCCTCTTAATAAATGGTATCACATGTTTCTAATAGTTATTTTCGTACCCAGTTTCAGTTCTGCATTACTCATACAGACTCGTACCCGTGTCAAATGTCTAAAAACCAAACATGAAGAAATGAATGCTACTTTTTTGAAACGTTACTCAGGGTTACATTTGCAAATATGAGAATTTCTTGTTTGCTTTTATTTTACAGGAATGCACACACAAACATATAGAGAGGAGAGACTATATATATATATACACACACTACCAAAAAAATTGACCATTAACAGCAATATTTAGTAGCCACTAAAAGTAACATAGTTGACACTATTGATCAATAGCGTCAACACTAATAATGTTGATGCTACTACTTCGACGCTGATGATTAGCTTATGCTTATCGGCGTAGACCCAAAAATCGCCACTAATAAAACTTTCTTTGATGCTAAAAATTAGAACTGAAACCAATTGTCGACTTGAAGGTGGCCATCAACCAACTACAACGTCGACACATGGGGTCGACACTACAGGTGAGGGTCACCGCTAATGAATAAAAGAGTTAATATATATATATATATATATATATATATATAATCGGTAAAGCATTTCTCAGAAAACATTTCTGCATTTTCGATTTTGATAACTTCTGCAACAAATATTGGTGCTTGAGTTTGTACTCCAATCGCATAGACTTTTATCCACATAACCATCAAGCACAATGCAAAATACATTTGGTTCAACATGCAGTGAGTTGAGGTGAAATTGTGGGAATAAAACGCGCTAACTGCAAAGATTCAAAATTAACAAACTAGATATCCTTGAAAATTGTGACTGCAAGTTAAATTACCAAACATACATTGGAATGGCTGCATCATTTTCCCATGTAAAGCCATAAAATCAAGAACATCTACTCCAATGCAATGAGGCAAAAAAAAAAAAGGAGGCATCATGTTGATATACTTAAAAGTATTTATCCAGATTTGTAGAAAACATCCAGATAACTTTGACTAAAAAGGACTATTTACCTACAACATGCAAAGATTGCAAATTAAAGCATAAATGGCAAATAACGAGAATCGTATATGAGTGTGGTTTTAGATCATGGTACTACATCCACACGGAGAGAAACAGTGGCGGAGCCGAACAATTAATATTGTAAGGCTGCTGAACTAAAAATATGAAAAACATAATTTTAAATAAAAATTGAGTAATTCACACAATATATGCATCATAAAAAAAATATCTATAAAAGTTTATAAATATGTGTTCAAATTGAAATATTAGAAATGTTACATGTCAGCACTATATCAAAAAGACAGAAAACAAAAAAAAAGTGTCTATAACTGCATTTTACAGTCACTTAGAAGTACAAAATCATCAACTAGCGAATCTAAATCGAAGCTCTCAGCAATTTCTCTTTCAATATAGATAACTAAATTATTTGCAAGAAAATCCTCCTTCATTTCGTTGCAAAGTCGTGTTTTAACAATTTTCATTGCTGAAAATGCTCGTTCGGTAGTTGCTGTAAACACTGGAAGAGTCAAAACAAGACGAATCAATCTATCAATAAGATAGTATGTCTTTGATTTTTTTGTCTTTGCCAACCCTTGGCATAATTCTGCAATAGAAGATAAATTTTGTAATGTCGGATCAGTAAGCACATCAAATTCAAAATACCTCAATTGACATCTCAAATTAATTTTTTCCTTCTCAGAAAAATCAAGAGGATAATACTTCTCCGCAAGGATACATATATCGTCAATTTTGAAGGATTTGTAAGCATCTTTTGGATCCAAAGCTGAGCTAAGTGTCAAAAGTTCCATCGCCTTTTCACCAAACCTACTATCAAGCTCTTGCAATTGAAAGTCGATAGTAGTATTGAATATGTCAAAATGATAATGATGCTCCACTGTAATGTGATTCTTTTGATTACGACCTCGACGTTCAATATAACGAGCACTCAAATCCGGAATGTCAATTTCAGATTTCTTGCAGAAAGAGACGATGTTCTCAAGCAAATTATCCCAACCATCATCTCTCAACTTTTGGATAAGCTTTTTTGCAATAGAGACTAAGTGAACAGCATTCAAAATGTCTTGAGATTTTTGCTGCAAAACTTGACAAAGAACTTCAGTAATGCCCATGATTTCTTTCATTAAATGTAAAATAAATATGAACTCGAAGGATGTAAGCATGTTATAAGCAATATTAGCATCTCCTCGTTGTGAATAAGTGCCTCCTTCTCTTATAACATCTTCAAGCACTGTACAAGTAGCATCAAACATCCTTATTATGCTACAAATAGAATTAAAATGAGAACCCCAACAAGAATCATCGGCTCTTTTCAAAGTGTCAATTTGGTTAGCCCCTTTTCCAGTTTCAAGCTCACCAATAGCTCGCATATGTGCAATTTGTGTTGCATGAACAGCTTGTAGTTGATCATGATGTTTACATGAAGCACTGACCACATCGATAATAAAGTTCAAATTTGTGAAGAAAATATGAACAGAAGCAACCTCTCTAGATGCAGCAACTAATGCTAATTGTAATGGATGAGCAAAACAATGAACATAATATGCACAAGGACAATCATTAAGAAATAATGCTTGCAATCCTTTCCATTCATCACGCATTTCACTGGCACCATCATATCCTTGTCCACAGATATTTTGAATATCAAGGCGATAACGAGAGAGAACATCAGATATTTCATTCTTTAGAGTCAATGCCGATGTATCTTTAACATGAACTAGATCAAAGAAACGTTCTTGTATAAAACCATCTTTGTCAACAAATCTCAAAACAATAGTCATTTGCTCTCTGTTAGACTCATCCTGTGCCTCATCAACAATAATGCAAAATTTAGAGTCTCCAATATCTTCACGAATTTTATGTCGCACTTTACTTGCAATGACTTGCAAAATCCTCGATATTTCATCACGTTGATTAACTGGATATTCACACAACAAAGGACGTAATCCTGGATCTCGTTCTATAGAAGAAACATCAACTTCATTAACACTAAGTGTGGATGATTTAAAATGAATCTTTAGTGTTTCCGCAATTAGAGATTCAAAAGGATGTTCTTCATCTTCAACCCTTGGAGATTTAAGATGGCGCTCATTGGGATTTGAAGTTTCGGCAATAAAATCCAATGGTGTATTACTTTCCAAAATGTCGGCTTCTTTCCTTTTGAAGAATGAATCAATAGTTTTAAACTTTGACATGATTCATGAACCTAAAATTTTCAAGTAAAATCACGACTCCGTAAGAGACAATCAAAGTTTATAAGATAGATGATCAAATTACCAATATACGTTACCGATAACAGAACAAATTCAACTATTTATAATGGGTACCACTAACATGTATTATTCTCTTAATGTGATCAAAGCCTAAAGAGGCTAAACAATATCATAACACAACAGCAGCAATATAACACTTCCGAAATAAAATAAAAAAAGTAAGCAGATTCTTACACTCTAAAGCACCATCACTCTCCTAGTAACAATTTGTATATATATGCCAGTGAGTGACCTAAATTATTCAGTCATCGAAAACCCATTTTTATTTTAACAAACCTTTAGTCCAGATTGGGTTTCTACTTTTCTTTTTTGTTTGTTTGATTTGGGTAACTAGCTTCGCCGAATTGAGAAATAATTATATGACACTAAAAACTGGAGAAGAAAAAGAATATACCAATAAAGAAGGGGACCAAAAATCTTGGGATACCTTAGTGTCACTGGAAAAAATCCAAGCCCCAATCAATTCCTGACCACCTATTTTCTGCCCTGAAAAGACATGACACCCATTCTAATTATAAACAATTTTTGGGTGCTCTTATTTCATCAAGGGGGGGGGAAAAAATCAAAGTTAAATGCATAAAATTAACCCTAAATCAATTTTAAGGGAACAAAGGATGCAAAACCCACCTGATATCAGATCTCCGGACCTTTACTCTTACAAGTTACAAATGCAATTTATAATCATTACAATGATTATGGCTTAGAGTTGGAGTTGGAGCGTCCGAGAGAGAGAGAGCGTTTGAGAGGGACCGAGGGAGAGAGAGGGAGAAGAGAAGGGAGAGAAGAAGCGTGAGAAAGGGAGAAAAAAAGAAACAATTTTTTTTTTAAATAGCTTGGGGGGCCACGTAGCAGACCAGCCAACCGAAAAAAGAAATTAATTTTTTTAAAAAAAAATAGCTTGGAGGGGCCTGCTTCATATAATTTTTTTTTTTTTTTTTCAATAGCTTGGAGGGGGCCAGTTTAGAATTTTTTTTTTAAAAAAAAAAAAATTCCTTGTGGCGGCCACGACCACCTCTGGCCGACATGTGGTTCCGCCACCGGAGAGAAAGCTCAAAGGATAAACAAGAACTATCAAGAAAGTACGGAAAAACAAAACAACCACAAACAACAAGACACAAGTGAAAGATAGTTCAGTTGTAAGTCTATTCCCTAGACAAGCCAACATGAGAAACTTTCACCATCAACATGGAGGCTATAACATCCATGGATTGTTTAATCCATCGGCAAACCACATCATCCACACAAAACTTGCTCCTCAGGAAAAGCCTTAATAAAAACTGCAATCTATAGCCTTATAGAGGAAAATAAAATACATTTAACATAGTAAATCTATATATTCTAAATTTATATACCAGAAACCAATAACATCAAACATCTTGACAACATACTTCTCTGCAAACTGTAAGACAACTTTCAGACAAGATTACAAGGACCATGCTGTGACTCGTGATGGCAGCAGCAGTTAATTTCACTAATAGATGGAAAAAATCTCCACGACAAAATAAACCACTATTTGCAGTAATATACAACCAAAAAAATAATAAAAAAAAAACAAACAAACAAACACCTTACCTTGGCAAGCAGATTTTTTTTTTCCAGTTCCAGGTGCTCCAGTCAAAAACATTCCCTGCAAATAAGTATGTGTGAGGCTCTATAATATAGAAATAACCAAACCAAAATAAGCGCACACCAAAAATAAAAAAATAAAAAAGAGCACAAGAAAAGCCATGACAACAAACCTTTATTGAGTAACTAGATTCTACAATTGTATTACATGGTAAGTGGGGTAAGTTAGAAAATGAAATCAAATCATTTAGGACAAAAAACCATGACATATATATATATCAAAGCTAATATGAAAAATATCCTAAATATTCTAACATATACCATAGCAAGCAATTTCTACCTTAATAGTAAAAACTATATATATGATGATAATATGGTTGAATGATGTTCTAGAGTGTCTATAGTAGACCTAATGTATGCTTACAAGTTACAAGGGAAAAAATAATAATAATAATAATAATTGGTGGGTCCAAATATGATTTTGTTATTAATATTTAGAAGTGTTGTGGGTCGTTTAAGGACAAACGCATGTCCATGTCTTATGCTTTATGCTTGTGTTACATTAATTTCTTGTAAGGAGTCTGTTGAGAAGTTGTAGTTGATTAGATGAATTGAATAGGGGAGATTCTTCCAACTCGTGGTTTTATGCATTCTGTTAGCCTCATCCAATTATGGAGAAAATCCTGTAAAGATGTACACAGCTGGTGAGAATTTCTTTTAGGGATTCTTTATCCGTTATCATAATTGGCATCCCAGAAACATGATTCTCATTCTCTTAATCCATTAATGTATTACTAATCTGTACCCAATTGTCTAAGCAAACACAAACCCACATGTTGCTGCAGTGAGCACTTCTAAAGGTAAAGCCACTGTCTTTGGTGATAAAAGTGATACATATATAATAATGTATGACAGCCAAAAAAGAAATAAAGAAAGAAGGAAAAAAGATTGTTACGGCCAAGGGCCTAAACAAAGCAAACACCATAAATAACAAGTTAAATAATTAAGAGAGTGTGCTTGAACTTTACATATTCTCTACAGATTTTGTTCCCCATACTCGGAATACCAATGCTAAGCATGGTATTAACAATTTGCTTAGTTTCTGATAAAAAGGAATAATTTAACACTCTTTAGCTGGGGAAAAAAAAAACCTACGAAGATAAAGGAAGATCCTTCAATCCTACATTTTCCAACGATGTATAGTTCCTAACAAAACTCACTGCCCTTTGTAGAATTACCTGGCACAATTGAGATGCCCCTTTTCTCATATACCAAACAGCAGAAAATTAATGGAATTCAAATTGAATTTTACCCATTAGACCTCAAACTTCCCCACAACCAAACAACGCCTATTATTCTGAATCTCAAATATCCAGCCATTATTTGAAACCCCAGAACCTCAAACCCCACCTTTCATCAGTTTTCTCAGCACCCAAGCAAGGATTAACATTTAGAAGAAAAAAATAATAATAAATAAAAATAAAAAGGTCAGTAATATTTAGTGAATATTGCGTGACATCTAGCCTTGGGCTTTTAACCAAACTGGTCTTAAAATCAAATTTCACCCCAAAATAGATTCCTAAAGCTTGGGAGACATACATACCTGGGAGAACTCAAGCAATCGCAGATTTGGATCTGAAAACCACCGGAGATTTTCAATTGATTCACGCGCAATATGCGAAAATTAGACAAGGGAGAAAATGTACCGCCAGAGATGGATCGCTGAGTCGCCGGAGACGAGTCGAGGATGAGAGAGAGAGAGAGAGAGATGGGCGTGATATTAGGCTAAAAAGATAGTCGAGTGACTCGAGTGAGAAAAAAAATGAGGGAAATTGAATTTTCGTGCGAAGCATGTAGCACCAATGGTCAATGGATCCGCCAAAATTTTCTCTAAAACGGGATCGTTTGGCTACCAGTGATATTAATTTATAGACAGAAGGGAAAATTATAATTTACCCCCAAAATTGACAGCGTTTTTTAATTCGAAGACTAAAGTTTCAATTTTTACAATCTACCTCCTCAATGTTTCAATTTTTTTCAATTCGACCAATATTATTCCAAATTTTTCATTTTGCCCCTAATTTTTATTTATTTTTTTTATTTTTTATGAAAAATAAATAAATAAATACATTTGGGGGTGCAAAAATGGCCAGATGGCCAAAGGGGTGGCTACTGCCGCCCCGAATTTTTTTTAAAATTTTTTATAAAAAAAATAAAAAAATAAAAATGATGGGCAATATGGAAAGTTTTTGATACAATTGGTCAAATTACAAAAATTTGGAACTTTGGGGAGGTTGGATTGCAAAAATTGAAACTTTGATATTCGAATTGAAAAACGCTGTCAACTTTGGGGGGGTAAACTGTAATTTTTCCTAGACAGAAATTAGTTACAAACCAGTCTAATAAATTGTCAAGTGTCCCTTAACATGTGAAAAGCCCATATTTTTTTAATAACAAGTGTTTCTCACATGTTTTTTTAATCACTTAGTAATTTATTAGACCGACATGTAGCTAATTGCTACAAACCAATTTATAGCCAATTTTTGTCTTCTTTTTTTTTCATATTAGTAAACGCTGATAATTATACTGTCTGCGTCCACATATACTAGTCCGAAAATGGATCCTCTCCATTTCACTTGAAATTGAGAGTATTCATTTAGTAATTAGAAGAACATACTTGTCCAAAACATTTCACCCAAAAAATAATTGGACAATATTACTCCCCTAAATGCACTAAATAAATTATCTCTATTTCACTTAAAATGGAGAGGATCTTTTTCCGCAATTAGTCCACGCTAATAGTAGTTCTCAATATTTTACTGAACATCTAATCCAATATTCTAGTGCATTGGTCTAATCGATCGAACTAATGCACTATAATCAATATGATGTTTGATTGAACCTTCAATTATGTCAAGTGTGATTATATCATAATCGATCGAACTAATCGCTATGATCGATCAAATGTTCAATTGATCCTTCGATTTTATCACAATCAATAAGATTAGTGCACCGATCGATTAGTTAGTGACTTATGAGAAGGATGAAGTTTGACTAAGTTGAGATGGAGAATACTCAACATTTCTCAACTTACATGATGTATTTGGACTTTGTGAGAAGAACAAGAATAAACCCCAATGGGTTACGGTGAAAGTGATGATAGACATCATCGTATCAAGTGGTGATAGAAATTATCATAATCAATGATCTTGTAGAAAAAAGCAAACATAACATGATTTTTTTTTTTTTTTTTTTTTTTTTTTTGTTGCCACCCCTTCCTTATTTTTTTAATATTTCTTGTTTTTCTCATTGTTATGAGACATTTGACAACCTAGTAGCTTTTGATTGGTTTAACATGAAATTTTGTTAGCTTTATTGACGGAAGATAGATGAATGTACTGTCTCTATATTTATCCAAAAGCAAGCTAACAGTGGCAGATACAAAGGGGGCAGGCAGGGGCACCCGTCCCTCCAAAAAATTTTGATTTTTTTTTTTTTCAGAGGATATTTTTTTAGTTTTCTTGACCCTAACCCCTACTCCTCTTTTTCCTGCCCCTACTCTTCTTCTTCTGCCCCTCCTAATACGAATTCCTAGATAAAGATAACCATCTATGATACAAAATAAAACATAGGTACAAAAACAAAATAAAGTCGTTAAAACTAATAACTGAAATGGTATTTAACACAAAAAAATAAATAAAACATAAAACTTTACTAATACTATAAGAATAATAAATTTTTTTCTATCGGCTTATATGATTTTTTTTTTTTTTTTTTTTTTTTTTTTTTACAGAGTCAATAGCGTAGACTTTCACCTATTAGCAATTTATCAGCATCGACTATTGCATGTTGATGCTAAAAATAGCTCATCAGCAACAACTTCTCAGCCGACATCGATGCTTTCCAATTTTTAATTTCTTTAGTAGAGCATCAATACCGTTGACAAAAAGTGGACAATGTTAGAGTCGACTCCAAAGCCAACGCTAATATTAACGTGTTTTTAGCATTAAGGTTGACTATATATTAGCATCCATCGTAAAATATCGCCGCTAATAGATGAATTTCTTGTACAGTGTAATTATGTGTTTATCTAGGTTGCCCATCCACACAAAAAATTCTAATTCCGGCTCATATCCATTCTGTGTTTACTAAACGCCACAGAAAAGATTGCCATCTTGTACCATTTCCTGTAGCACACTAACCCGAACGATGTTAGGCTTTGTTTGGCAACCATTTCCATCCCTTCATTACTATTCAATACATAATTTTCCTAAAAAAAATTAACATTAAAATATTCTAAATTTTATCACGTTTTATATTACATAATTTACTTTTTATTACTATTCAAATAAAAAAAATCATTACAAAACAAAACTTTTTTCACTTTGAGAAATTCTACACTTCCCAAAAAATTCTCCAAAATTTACTCATAAAATGATATGTCACAGTCCTATACAGCTGTTATTGTGAAGAATGTGTCATTTGGAGAGCAATTTAAAAAAAAAAAAATTAAAAAAAAAAATTGAAAAGTGAAACATTCCTCTTCGCCAAACAAGATCTATCTCTGGAAGTCCCTGGCGCGTTGGGTTGTGAGTTGTGAATATGGTATAGGATGACCAATTGTTCATATGTCAAATCATTACAAAGGTGGAGGAAGTTGAAACAAAAGTAAATTTGACGAAATGTCTAGCTCCTCCAATACAAACACTTTCTTTTCTAGTCCATGTCTTTTCGTGCTGCCTTTTATCCTTAACTTTCATTGGTTTTTTTTTTTTTTTTTTTCTTTGAGGGGGTGGGGTTGGGGCGTTAAGTTACTTTCATGTATACTGTTGTTGTCAGCCAATAAGGTAAAGTGTACTATGTTTTTGTGTCACATGTGGCTTTTTCTAAGCAAAGTCTAAAGTTGTTTTTTACTTTATTTTAGCTTTAGCTTTAGCTTTGCTTGACATTGAACCATTAACACGGTCAAAGCAACTACTTGACTATTTGCCTGTGGAGGTCACTTTCTTGTTTTGTCCATTTCTTTCTCAAATTTGAGGAAAATCAACTAAAAATATTCTAAGAATATTGGAATATCCAATTTCTCAATTTCAATATACCATATTAATAGTTCACTACGCTGATGTGGTAGGGTTTAGTAGCCATTAGATATACCCAAATGACTACTAGACCGAGACACATTAGAATAGTAAAATAAAGGTGAAATATTGGTGTTGTATATAGCATTATTCCATAATAAATGTACCTAAGACGAGTGTGGGATTATACGGATTACATTCCAGATAAAAGTAGGATAAAATATATTTTTACTAGCATTGGTGCAAAGAATAAGTTTTTCTGAATAAAAAATTTTAAGCTAGTACGAGGAGAACAATTATCTCAAAGTATTGTGACATGTTAAGAATGGAATGTTACGATAGTAATTGTAATGCCCTACACTAAATTAGGATTAAGGGCACCTTAATTAGTGCGTAAGTAATACAATAGAGTTGGACTTACGCAATTACTTTTTCACTTGTAAAATATCTCGATGTTTTGCAATCTAGCAGGTTATCGAGTAGGTAAAATTGAGTGAGATTGAAGATACTAAGAGAAAAGCTCGTGTAGATAGGTTGGCATAGCATAGTATAGACAATAATGTTTATTGTAAATTAATTTCTCTTGGAAGCTCTCTGTATTTGATGATAGATGATATTGTTGTGGTTATTTAGTATTCGGCTTAAATCATTGTTTTTTCCACTTTTGGCTATATTTTGCTCTAATATTTGGTGTTTAAGTTAATAATTCCATCTAATTACAAATTAATCAGTGTAGAAGCACTACAAGCTAGTAACACTCCAAATTAATTTCCTCAATTAAATAATTTTGAAAGCGTTACATGCATGAGCCCCCACTATAAGTGGAAGGTGCATGTTAGTATATGGAACACTGTTTACCCATTGTGGGTTGGATCCACCATATTATCTCTTGAATATTTAAGTAGTCTATTTAATTACCATGATCGTATCTCTTGATTTATCCAAGAGTCGTGTCTCTAGATTGGCTATAAATAACCAATGGAAGAGTAATTAAGTTTATTGAACGCTAGTACTTTGAATTCTTTCAACATCTTGGATGTGAAAGGAATTACTAGGTAGTCTAGAGCACTTCCAAAGATCCTAGTTTGCGAGTTCTATTATGTAAAAGGTGCACACAAATTAAAAGAGCTTTTTTTTAAAAGCATGCTGAAAATGATGGCAGTGCCTTTCTAAGAAATGCAGGGCCATTTCTTTGTTAACAGTAAGTCTAGCATGAAATTTGAATATTTAGTAGTTTATAGGAAAAAAACGGCCCCCCAAATTACCAGTAATTTACAATTTAGCCCCATAATGTTCAAAATGTAATAAAATAGCACCAAAACTATTAGCTAGTTGCAATTTGGCCACTCCGTTAGTCATCACTGTCAAATAGGATGAAAAATTCAATACGACGTTATTTTGGCAAGATTAAGTTAAAATTGATTTTTTTTTTCTCAAAATGGCATTTTAGTAACTTAACCTTGCCAAAACAACGTCGTATTGAATTTTTCATCCTATTTGACGGTGATGATTAACAGAGTGGCCAAATTGTAACTGGTCAGTAGTTTAGATGATTACTTTATCACTTTTTGAATATCAAAAAGCTAAAATAAAAATGACTGATAGTTTGGGGGCTAAATTATATTTTTCCCTTATATACATCGACCAGACTTGACCATAACAATAGTAATATTTCTTTCTAATACTGTCCTTTTTTCTCTCTACACTAGATGATCTTAAAGAGAATATATAGTAGACAGATTGTTGTTCAACAACTGTACTCTTTGCCTTTTCCATGTTCTTTATTAATGGTTAATCCACCATGATGTTTGAATATCCACAACTCTATAATGAACCACTAGATAATTAGACCATGCCCAATAATTTTTGTTTCCTTCTTACGCTGCGCTTATAAATAGCTTTTGTTGCACAGATGTTATCTTCATTCATTCACCAACGTCTTGGAGAGAGCGAGCGAGAGAGAGAGAGAGAGAGAGAGATGTCAGGTGACAAGGAAAATACTGTTCTTGACCCTCCAAAACAGCTCGATGCTGGAGCTTTGTTTGTCCTCAAATCCAGAGGTTAGCAATTCTTTTTTCCTTCTTTGTTTCCAAATTTCTATATATAATCTCCCAAGTTGATGAAATAAAATTCTATCTTTTTTTGAGGTAATTAGGGTCATGGTTGCACTGTGGGTATCATTTGACGACGTCTATCGTGGCTCCGGCGCTTCTGAGTCTTCCCTTTGCGCTGGCCTTGCTAGGGTGGGTTGGGGGAGCTGTTTGCCTTATTCTTGCAGGTTTGGTGACTTTCTATTCCTATAATCTTCTGTCTATGGTGTTGGAGCACCATGCACAGCTTGGTCACCGCCAACTTCGGTTTCGGGACATGGCTAGAGATATTTTAGGTGAGTAATCTCCTACCAACCTTTTTCCATGTTCAAGATAAATAATAATAATACGAATTTATTTTAAAAATAAAATAAAAAACCCTGAGATTTGTCTGTTGGCTTAAGTAGTTAAGCCGACAGGATGCTAACTTGTGGGGGTTATATGCGTTGGCAGGACCTGCATGGGGCAAATATGTTGTTGGGCCACTTCAATTTGGGATATGTTACGGCGCTGTAATTTCTGGTTGTCTTCTAGGTGGGCAGAGCCTTAAGGTTCGTGTCTTTCTCCCATTTAACCCTTTCAGAAATCTCAATCAAAACTAATCATACATTGAATATTGATTGAAACAATGCTTATCAAAAACTATAACCTATTTATTCAAAAATCATCATCAAACCTATAAAATTCAACCTAAAAGCTTTAAGTAAACAACAAACCCACACATTAAACTACGAAAATTCCTCGTAAGTAGTAGTTAAATAATACGCAAACATGTTGATTCTTCTTCTTCTTATTCTTCGAAAGAAAGTGGGTGGAAGCAACTCAAGTACAAATATTTACATGTCTAATTTTCATTTGAATACAAGAAGCATCGATCGATTGGTACCTCATCGATCTCATCGATATTCCTTCGTTAGGGTAGTGTTAGCATTGATTGATCGATGGTCTAGATCAATTGGTCGTTCCCCACTGAATCACACTAAATTCAAAAAAAAAAATTCTCATTCTCTCCCATTTAGGCACTTAAAACCAACTCCAACATACCTTGGCAATAATTAGAGCACACTTAACCTTAATTAAAGAGCGGAGCGTTACACACCATGAGCTTCTAAGAGTTGGATATTACTGAAAGGTTGTTGCTTGTACCGGTTCCAAAAGAGAGCTGGGATGATTCATAGGGTTATAATTTTGTATTGGTAGCATTAAGTTTTTAGGATAAATAATAATTTAACATTGTATTAAAGCAAAAGTCATAAGTTTTAACTTTGTTTCCATTATTCACCTCTCATTTCAATTAAATGTTCATAGCTAGGAAGAGTACATATTAGAATATCAATTAAATTATTAAATTTACCCATTTTATCTGCTTCAACTTTAGGATAAACTAGAAGGTCTAGAAAAAAAAAAAATGCCAAAACAAGTCTACTGACATGATGGAACCGAAATGTCAGTAGATTGAGAATCTATAATTTGTTTAATTACTAATTAAGTCTTTATTTATTTTTTATTTTTTCCTTTTGGCATGAATGCAGTTCATTTATTTGCTCTCAAACCCAAATGGGACGATGAAGCTTTACTTGTTCATAATTATATTTGGAGTCCTAATGCTGTCGTTAGCCCAAATTCCATCCTTCCACTCCCTCAGGCATATCAATCTCGTCTCTCTTACCCTTGCTTTTGCTTACAGCGCTTGCGTCACAGCCGGTTCAATATATATAGGTAACAGTACTTCAAAAGATAATTACATAAAAAACATTTCTTTGTATTATTGTGTATATGTATATATACATATATACATACACTTCTTTGACAGGACATTCCAAGAGCGCCCCTACTAGAGACTACTCCGTAAATGGCTCTGGAGAAATTCGTGTTTTTGGTGCTGCCAACGCTGTTTCAATCATTGCCACCACGTATGCCTGTGGAATTGTCCCTGAAATTAGGGGTGCAAAGGCGGTTACGGTTAGCGGTTAATGGCAATAACCGCTAACCGTAACCGCCCTAGCGGTTAGTAAATTTCACTAACCGCAACCGCTAACCGCCTAACGGTTAGCGGTTAGCGGTTAGTGGCCGGTTAGCGGTTAGTGAAATAGATAACCGCCCGCTAACCGCTTTTTTAAAATTGGGCTTTTTTTTTTTGGCTTTTTGGGCTTATTTTTACCCTCATTTTTTTTTTCTTGCATTTTTAATATCTTCTTGGGCCCAATTGCTATAAAAAGAGCCCATATTGAAAAATCAAAAATATTTGACCCAAAATTTACATTTACTTGTACTTAAAAAAAAATTTCTTAAATATTAAATCATAACTCGTTAACTTTTTTTTTTTTAGGAAAAAAAAAAATTCAACACAACATACAAAAAAAAGTTCAGAATTCAGATAACTGTCACAACATATAAAAAAAAATATAAAAAAAGTTCAACACAAAGCATATAAAATAAGTTCAAATAAAACATTAAATGATACAAATAATCAAATAAAACATTAAAACTTCATCAATCTTCTCATTTGGAAAATAATCAAATAAAACATTAAAATGAAAAATATATTAATACTTAAATTGTTGTTATAAGTAATTGTTGAATCTAATGCTAATTACTTAATTTGACATTTTATGAATCACATTGTCATTGTATATAAATATTATGATTAAATATTTGAATTGTCATTGGATTATATGATTAAGTGTTGATCTTATAAACTTACAAACAAACAAAAATACTTCAATTGTAGTTATAAGTAACACATTGTTTAATCCAATGTCAATTACTTAATTTGATATTATATGAATCACATTGTCATTGTCATTGTACATGAATAATTGATTAAGTATTGGAATTGTAATTGGATCATATAGTTAAGTATTTATCTTATACATTTATATTATTCAATATGCATATAATATAACTATAAGCAATTATATATATATATATATATATATATATATATATATATATATATATATATATATATAAAATTCAAAATTGTTCAAAATTGTTAATTTTCTTTTTTTTTTTCTTTCAAAAAATGGTTAAATTTCTTTTTCTAAAAAATGTTCAAAAAATACATTAATACTTCAATTGTGATTATAAGTGACACATTGTTGAATCTAATGTCAATTACTTAATTTGATATTATATAATCATATAGTCTCATTAAATTATATCATATGATTCATATGATTAATTATTTAAATTCTTATCATATTTACTTATAATTTTTTTTCTTTGAATTGAACTTAATATCTAATGGTAAATGGTAATGTTCAAACTCCTAAATCCTAAATTCCTAAAGTATCTAATAATGCTTTAATTAAATTGTAGACTTGTAGTTATAAGTAACATATTGTTTAATTCAATTGAATCAATTGTGATTATCATTGTACATGAATCATATGATTAACTTGTAGACTTATGACTTATGAGTTATGTCATATTATATATGTATTATTTATTATTATATAATCATATGATTTAATGATCAAGTCATCATGTGATATAATCATATCAATTATAGTGATAATATATAAATTATTAAAATTATAATGATAATACATTAATACTTAAATTATGTTTATAAGTAACACATTGGTCATTGTTTAATCCAATGTCAATTACTTAATTTGATATTATACGAATCATATCATCATTGTACATTAATAATATGATTCACTTGAAGTCTTGAATAAAATATTTGAATTGTCATTGAATCATATAATTAACTATTGATATTATACATTTATATTATTCATATACATATGTAGACTTATATAGACTTATAGGTTTATAACATACATTGGAAATAAGTCTCTAGATATTTAATTGTTGTATTAGTATGAATTGGTATACTTATGAGTTATGTCATATTATATATGTATAATTTGTTATTATATAATCAAATGATTTAATAATCAATCTCATGTGATATAATCATATAAATTATAGTGATAATATATTAATACTCAAATTGTGATTTAATTATTTTTAAAAAAAATTGTGATTTAATGATCAAGTGATTATGTTATATGTATAAATATTTTTATAATTATAATTATAAAAATATATTATATAAAAAAGCGGTTAGCGGTTAGCGGTTACGGTTAGTAGACCCAATAACCGCTAACCGCTAACCGCTAGGCGGTTATGGCGGTTAGGCGGTTAGCGGTTAATGCGGTTAGACGGTTAGGCGGTTAGGCGGTTGGCGGTTATAGCGGTTAGCGGTTAGCGGGCGGTTTTTAACCGCCCGCCTTTGCACCCCTACCTGAAATACAGGTATATATACTTCATGAGCCACTATACATTCATTTGTTGCTAAGAAAATTTGTTGAAAATCGACAGCAGAAAAAACTGGAGAATCCTCTTTTAAATTCCAAGTTTTGGTTAAATTGTGATTTGATTGGCATCTAATTTTGGGTGTGTGATAGAAAAAATTTCACATTTTTATTTACGCTTTCAAACTTTAAAAAGTCACATCAAGGCCTCTTGAACTATTACCGCGTATTAAATTTTACATTTTTACATTTTTATCCGCAAGTACCTTGGACGTTATTAAAAAAACAAAATTATGGGGCTAATATGAAAAGGGTCACCCTTTTTTGTTTATTTTTTTAATATTTTTAATATTTTTTTCAAATGGTCATTATTTTGTTATACTACTAAAAAGACAAGGTTTAGTGACACCTTCAATAGGGTCATTTTAATAAAAACGGCTCCATATCCATATGGGAGTGTTTTACTGTGCAAACACCGCCACTAAAGAGTGGGGACGTTTGAACATTTGAGCGACCCCTATTTTTGGTCGTTTTACTGTGCAAACGACCGCACTAAAAAGTGGGGGCGCTTGTATTAAAAAAACAAAAAGCACCTCCTTTTCCAACTAACTACTTTAAAGTAGGGACGTTTCAAGCGTCCCTAATAACTTTTGAAAATTTGCCACTCAAAATCGCTTATAAGTGATACCACACACTAGAAAACACTACAATTTCCCTCTCACTCACCCACACACTAAAAATTCAAAAAAAAATATATATATATATATATAAAAAGAGAGAAAAATTGGGGGGAGGCCCGAATGGCCACCCCCACCTCAAGGGTGGCTCGCAAGCCGCCCCAAAGGTGGCCAGAGCCACCCTTTTTAAAAAAATTAATTAATTAATTAATTATATATTTTTTTTAATTTTTGTATAAATAAATTTAATTTTGGTTTATGCATCTGCTAAATTGCCTTTGATTTTTTTCGATTTGCAGGCAACCATAGCAGCTCCCGTGAAGGGCAAGATGTTGAAAGGTTTATGCATCTGCTACGCTGTTATAGCCATGACTTTTTTCAGCGTGGCAGTATCCGGGTACTGGGCATTTGGGAATCAGGCTAAGGGCACTATTCTTGCAAATTTCATGGGCAATGGAATGCATTTGCTTCCAACTTGGTTTCTCTTGATGACCAATGTTTTCACCCTTTTGCAAACATCGGCTGTCTCTGTGGTAATTAAGTCCAACTCACAACTATTTTGCCTCACAATTCCTAAAGATTATGGCCGTTAAATCTACTACAGACCAAGCATTTTCCATTTTGAATATCACTAAAACAAGAATATTTCACAATAATATATATATTGAAGACAACTTTCTTACAAATTATTAATTATTTATATCGATAAAGAAAACGTTGAAAATTGCTTATTTGACATTGACATTAGGTGATGACATGAACGCTGATGTGTCAAATGGCAAATAGCTGCAAACTGTTAACTTTGACATTAAAGTGATATAATAACCTATTTTAAATCTGAATAAAATCTAAAAACTTTATTTTTTAAATTAGAAACCCAATGACTAAATTCAAATAAAATGAAAACTTATGGACTAAATACAATTTTTCCCCTAATTATAAAACAATATTAATATGTAAAGAATCATGTTTTAAAATATTCTTTCATACGATATTAGAATTTTCTAAAGCATTCGTTATATTATATATATGCTGCTTGCAGGTTTACTTGCAACCAACAAACGAAGTGTTTGAGAAGTTGTTTGCAGACCCCAAAATGGATCAGTTTTCCATTCGAAATATTGTGCCAAGATTGATTTTCCGGTCGATGTCAGTGATTATAGGTACAACCTTTGCTGCAATGCTGCCATTTTTTGGAGATATCATGGCACTTTTGGGGGCATTTGGGTGCATTCCTCTTGATTTTATTTTCCCAATGGTTTTCTACAATGTGACTTTCAAGCCCTCAAAGCGTGGCCTTGTTTTCTGGGGCAACACATTGATAGCAGTAGCTTCCTCAGTGTTATCCATGGTAGGTGCAGTAGCATCTGTTCGACAAATTGTTCTTGATGCCAAAACATATCGTTTGTTTGCCAACATATGAAAATCAAACAAATGATAGATCGATGCATATATATTATATGTATATAGAAGATATGATGCAAGAATTTATATGACTATATATTAAGCAGTAAAAATGTTTGGAGAACTTCATATATATATATATGCTTGAAGAAGTCTATTGTAAAATCCTACTTGTTTATGATTCATATCTCCCTTGCATTTCCCTTGTGTGTTTGAATATCTTCTTATAGGATATAGCACTTGGTTCCAGATTCATTATTAATCCAGGCTCAATCAAGTTTTCAGATTGTTTTAAATTAGGTGTTCCATTACAAAGAGAGAAAATGAAATTAAATCTAGCCCTCAAAGGTATAGAGTGCAACAGTTTTATTTTTTTGGAAAATTGAAGCGATTATATCATTTATAGAAAAGATGCTTTTGCAACTACACTTATACTATTCATAAAGACAATATTATACTCAACTGTCCTACCAATTAAAGGCTAAAGACTCCTAACTACAACATATGACCTAACTAATCTGAACAATAAAACAAAACAATCTCCATCATAAAAGTTCAAAACCTTTCACCGATCAGTGTATAGCTCTAAAACACAAAAGGAATTGATCAGCGTCCTTCACCATCACCACCAACTTCTTTTAGGGTTTCAGCAGAAAATCCCATTACAAAGAAGATCAGATGACAAACAAAAACTTATCAGTGTTGATCCTTACTTTGCATTGGAAAAGAGCTTTGAAGAAGCTTTTCATATCAGTTGCTAGTAAAGCTGAAAGCCATTAGCAAAACCCTACATGCATGAAAGCTGTGGAAAAAAAAAATTCTTGTTCCTTTAGCGGCATTAAGTAAAATATGATGACCTTCACTTTACATTTATTATTTCGATAAATGATTCAAAATAATCAAATGTCAATATATGATCCATTGCAATTATTTCAATATTCATTCAACATTTGAAATAATTTCTAAACCTAATATATATATATCCTCAATGAAATTAATTAGTAATCATTTTTTTAACAAAAACTTATCACCATCAAGATATCAGTAAGAGCTCATTACCAACGATCGAGATCCCAACAAGAAAATCTTTAGATGATTTTTATTTACTGCTTACTTCTGCCTATATTTGCTTTGATCAAGAATATCTCCCACTATTTGTAAAACCATGATATATATTAAACAAGCTAAATTTCACCAAATGAAGTGTTTTTGCTACTCCTATTTCTAACATGTTTTGTTTTAATAATCATTATAAATACTAGTTTTCTATTATTTTGAATGGATGTCTGTATAGGTTCTTAATTCGTTCCATCTAGAGGACTAACCCAAGGTGACTCGTTGTCACCCTTCATGTTCATTATTAGCATGGATGTGCTAACACGTATAATAATGAGGGAAGAAAATAGGGATATCCCTAAATTGATCAAATCAAGAATTTGTAAGAAATAATTAAGGTGTAATTACATTTTCTCTCCATCAACTACAACGCATGTCACTTTTCCCGAATGAATTGCCAACTATACTACTCGATCCTATCAAACTACAATTTTGTATCCAAAACCCCTATTTCGTTAGTCAAATATGTTAAAAGAGACGCTCAACCCGTCATTTGCCACTCACGTGCCATCTTGATCTTTTTTCTTCCACTTTTGAATAAGTAGCGCCAATGGATCCTGCCAAAATTTTCGCTAAAACAGGTCATTTTGCTATTAGTTGTATTAATTTATTAGCATCAACTTATATTAGTCGACGCTGATAATTATACTATCAGCGTCAACACATACTAGTTGACACTAATAGTAGTTCTTAATATTTATTTATTTTAGCCAATTAAAAAAAATTAAAAACTATAAAAATAATTAAAACCTTCCTGGTAGAAGCCTTTTAAACATTAAAAAATATTAAAACCTATTAAAAAAAAAATTAATGTTCTATATTATTAGTACATTTTTCTGTTTAGCCTATCACTTTTTTAATATATATATATATATTATTCCATTATTTATTTTCAGTTAAACTTTATATGGATTAGTAATACGATTGATTGTAACGAGATCAAATGATCGAACTTGATAGGATTGAATATTGTTGGACTGAACTTTTGATCCATGCATTCTAGTTCATTGGTCCGATCAATTGTTCATTGATCATTTCACGATCAATTGGATAAATGCTCTAGGATCGATTGGACATTCAATCGAACCTTTAATTGTGTTAAGTTTAATTGCTTCACAATCGATCGGACTAATGTACTAGGATCGATCATTTGATCTTATCATGGCCAATTGGATTAGTGAATAATAATAATAATAATAATACAAAATCAATAGATTTTGATCAATGATTTGATCGTATCATGATTGATCAAATTAGTGCACTAGGATCGATTAGCATTACTTGGTTAATTATATTATTGAGCATACGAGAAGGATGAAGTTTGGGTGGGTGAAGATGGAAAATACTCAACATTCCCCAACTTACATGATTGTACTTGGACTTTTCGAAAAAGAACAAGAATAAACCCCCAAGGTTACAGTGAAAGTGATGATAGACATCATTGTGTCAAGCCATGACAGAAATTATAACAAATAATAATCTTGTAGAGGAAAGCAAACATAACATTTTTTTATTTTTCATTTTTTGAGGCAACGTCCATAGCTGAAAAAAATAAACGTATATTTTCAATATATTTCTTGAAATTTTTATAAAATATTTATATTTTATTTATTGAAAAATATATTACTGGTGGGTCACATATAAAATCAATTTATAAATATATTAATGGCGGGTCACATATAAAATCAATTTATTAATTATTATCTTAAAAGAAATTCTCACTGCTTTGTTTAAAAGCCCAAAGCCCAGTATATTTGTTAGCCACAAAGCCCAGTATATTTGTTAGAGTACGCTCGTACAACCAAACGGATGATCCAACCCGGATTTAACACAGTAAGACCCATATCCAATCTGTTCCGATCCGACCCAGTCCAGACTACTCAATGAAAAAACCCATCCGCCACTAAATTTGATTAAGGTGCAAACTATATTGAATCATTGCACAGTTTGCGTATATGCGAAGCTTTAGGCTTTTATGTGACTACTTTTCCCATGACTTTTTTTTTTTTTGTAAGTTACTTTTCCCATGACTAAAGCTAGAAAGTAAATTTTTATCTTATAATTATTTTATAAAGTTGATGTGTCAGTTCCAATCAACCCTAAATGATATATAGTATTACTATTTTCCAATATATCATTACACCAAACTTATTCATCGGATAATGTAGGTTGCGATGTAAATCGTTAGGCCGAGCCACAGTTTTTCTGTGTTCTTATTCACGTAAAATTTAAAACTCCAACAACATTTATCAATTCCAAACTATTTATACATGTTAGTGCATGAAAGAAGGGTGTTAAAAAAAAAAAAAAAAAAAAAATTAATGACTAACGTCGCTTCAATCGCATACGGACACTTGTTAGCAAATTATAAAAAAGTTGTAAATGTAGCATTACTCTTGTCAAACTAAATCAAGATTTGTGTGTTAAGTTGTTTGTTAAAGATTTGGTTTAAGTGCCATAAAAAAACTACAACAACATATTTGTTATAGTTTTTTCAACGGTCTGATTTACATTCTCTTTTTCATAAAAATAAAAAATTAAATTAAATTTAAACCGTTATATGCTATAATTCTTTTATCCTACTTAAGCCAAATTCATTTTGTTAATATTTTTACTTTTTTTTTTTTTTTTGGCTAAAAAGTAGAAAACATTATTAAAAAAACATTATGAAATGAGTCCATTAATTTCCTCACCTGATTCTCTCACCAGCCTTTATGATATGTAGTTGTGTGTGCATATGGGGAGGATATAAAAATAAAAAAAATAAAAAATAAAAAATAATAATAATAAATAATAAATAATAAAAAGTGAAGAAAAGTTTGAGTATTAGATGAGCCACAATTATGAGTATAATAATTAATACTAAAGAAGACTATTACATGTGGTTTAGTAATGATGACAAGTTTAAAAGCAATTAAGCACCACCACAAGCTTGCCTCTCTCTTGCTGGTTGGAGAGAATGGAGAGTGGAGACTTCTTTATACTTTGTGGCATCCAAGATATCATAATTATTTACGGTGAAATCCAGAAACTATTTGCAAAAAGATTGCCCAAACCTTCCCTTCTCCATCATTGCAATTAACCAACATCAAACTCATTACATTTCTTCATACAAGTTAAGTTTTTGTTCTAATTATTATTGTTCAATATGGAAAACAGGAAGGGAAAGATTTTTGGACTAAGATCCCCTCATATCTGAGCTATCTATTTCATCTAACGATTTAAATAAATATAGAAGTTTGTGTGTTATCGAGATAAGTCATATGAAACAATAAAGCCGACAAATGTTTGGGTGATTGGAGCGGCGAGGCATTTCATTTTCTTGTTTAGATGGGATGTAAAGGCATGGAAGGTTGTTTTGTTTTTTTCTTACCCCTTAACTACGGCATAGACCACAAAATGAGAATTTTTAATGCATTGTCTATTCTTTGAATTGAAAGGATGAAGTGTGTTTTGGACCATAAATAAGAGAGAGGCTGAGCCCCTATATGCAAACTTTATCATTCACATGATATTGAAATTTTGGAGATAAGAGTTGCTTCGTAGATCAACTAAGAACCATGTATTTCTTGAGGAAAAGAAAGAGTTGGACCATATTTTTGGAATATAGAAAGGATATAAATTCCCTATAAATTACGTTGTAGGAATTTATTTAATTTAGTGTCTCAAAGTGTTATGTGTCTCATGAGCATGTGAGAAGCTGTTGTTTTATTATTATTATTATTAATGCTATTAAAAAACATGTGAAAAATATATAATATTAAAAAAATAATAATAATAAAAAAAAAAAAGTGTTTCTCGCATGGAAATGGACAACACTTTTAGAAATTGGGTTTGAAGAATTTTCATACAATTCAGTTCGTAGGAAATTTATGTCTATAAAAATATGGGTAATACTACTCTTCATACTTATTTATCATACTAACTGATGTGGCGTGTTTTAAGTGGCTTTTCATATCGGCCACTTAAAAAATTAAAATAAAACCCACCTAAAAGCATACAAAAATAATAAAAATAATTTTTCATCTCATCTTTCACCTATTTCCGTATAGCGATTAGGTGAATTCGCCATTAAATTTATGATTAGTTTGAACTAAATAACTACATCGTTTGAGAACAATTGGACCTTTATAAAAACCATACGCCAAAAAGAAACCTACTCTACATTTTATGGACGGAAAATATAATTTAAAACTAGTAAATTATATAGAGTACGTTCACAATAAATTTATATTATTTTTTTTAAGAAAATATCAATATACTCTATAGAATCAATTGTCGGATAAAGAATGTTTCTCCATCGAAATTACATCACAGATACATTCGGGAGTTTCCTCCACCCAATTCCTATCTATGACATCGTTGATTGTTGCCTTAGCCAACCTATACGCAGCACCATTGATACTACGACTCACATATTCAATTTTCCGGTCAGTGAAGGAGTGAAGGACTGAACAAATTTTTTATCTTCACTTAAACAGCAAAGGATGAGTGCGAATTGGAGTGGATGTTACTTAAAATTTTATCTAAAAAGCTAGGAAAAAAAAAAAAAAAAAAAAAGACTTTGGGATAATTTGTATTATTTTTCTAAACTTTAATATCGACGATCCCCTTAACCTATTGGGTCAAATGGAATACTAAGTTTCATGAAAACTCTTATTAAGTTAGTCGTTCTCATTATTTTTAAACAAAAAGAAAATGTGAAAATTTAAAATCTAAAGACTTAAAAGAGAGAAAAGAAATATAAAATCTCCATTTATCTTAAAATTGGACTGTTTTCAATTTATGATTAATTCAGAATTAAACTTGGCAAATATAAAAGGTATACACATACTCAAAAAAATTAATATTTTATATTGTCTTGAAAGAATAGTAAGTAAAAATATTAGAATATTAATAAAATAATCAAATTTATAATTTCCTATTAAGATTTGGGGACAATTAGTGATACAATGTGATATTCGAGCAATGGTTGTAAATTCGAACATTAACTTATATAAATTACATGTGAGAAAAAGTATTAAATTATTAATTAAATGATTAAATCTAATTAAATTGTGCTAGTAAATTGGTTAAAGAGAAAAATTAGGAGAATTTTAGTTATATTCCAAGGATTTGGCTTAGGTGCTGCACATTTCCTCTAGCTTTTTTAACGGTCCTAATTTAATTTCAAATTTTTTATAAAATAAAAAAATATTAAATTAAATCTGCACCGTTAAAAAAAAAATTACAAATGAAGATGGGAGTATTGTGGGTATGGGTGGATTGTAGGGTGTGGTTTATGATGATGGTGGAGTACTAGTGGTGGCAGATCTCATTGTTAATGGAGTGACGACTAATTATCTAATTTTCTTGATTTTTGTGGCTACTATGGTTTTCAATGTCCACTTGTAATTGAGTTCAAGTTGGATAATTTGGTGGTGATTGATGGAAGAGAAAAAATGGAGGTAACACGATATTGGTGAAACCTCTCAAATAAATAAAAGAAATTTAAATCTATTAGGTTTATATATATATATATATATATATATATAGGGTTAGATAGAATTGGTGTAAAGGGGAAAAAAATGTTTCAGAAGTATTTTCTGACATTTTGTCAAATAACTCTTTAAGGTTTAGATTTTGTAGATTTATTCTCTCTGTGTTTCAATTGTTATCGAACAGATCATGTCATCTATTTTCGATTAAATTTTCAATTGTGTTGTCACTATATACCAAATCAAAAGTAACCCAGGTCTTCTTTAATAAAGGAATATTAAAAAATATATATATAAAGAAAAAAAATTATAATTATAAATATAAATATTAAAAACAATAGAACAAGAAAAAGAAATTAAAAATAATAATATATTGGGTATTCTATCTGTTGAATCAACCGAACTGTTTTTCTTCCTCTTTATTGCCTCTTCTTCTTCTTCTTCATCCTCTTATTCTTTTTCTTTTTTTTTCTTTCCAATATCACTTTCCTTTTTCTTGTTTCATTATATTTTCTTATTAAAAAAATATTTTAACGAAAATTATATGGGTAGGTTACATTCTGCCATAATATTCAATGTTGGGGAATTTGACTGCTTATTTTAAAGTTTAGGGATATATATATATATATAATCAATAAAATAACCATGGAAGTCCCTTATTGTTGCTGCCTTTGTTTTGTTTCCTCAAACAAAGAGTAATATGACAAGTATAAACAAGATGAATGCTATCGTTTTTTCTGATGGTTTTTAGTCTTACGTTAATATTATTTTTTTATAAAATAGAAAAAAAAATTATTTAACTATTTTTTTTTTAATAATATCAATGTAGAATCACCAAAACACCAAAAACAAAAAATACTAAAAAGAACTGTAGTATTTCTTTATAAACAAATCGTAGGATAATGTCTTGAATTGTGACCCTGTGCTGTGTACGTAATATCCACAACCCAACAAACTAGTCAAAGTAAATAAAACAGTCATTAATAAATCATTAATTAAGCACATGATGGTGTCTTGGACAACAAGCATGTCCGTGTAATGAGTAATGCCCACCTAAGACTCATCCAAATTCATTAGTCAACGCAGCCCAGCAATTAGACATTCCCTATTTGAGTTTTGCTTCATAAATTAAGGTTAAGTATTACTTAGTTATTTGTTAGAATTTATGTTTAAGAGTAAATAATGTAGGATATTTAGGTTCTATTAGTTTCAGCGTAAAATATTATAAAAACTAGTTTTGGTATTTTGTGCAACCATTTTCCACAAAAAAAAAAAAAAAAAAAAACTTATTTATTTTTGAAAAATGGTTTTCATTTTAAAATTTCATAAAATTATTTTTCGAATTTGAGAGTTTTTCCTTCTCAAACCATAAGATCATCGTTGGAGGTTGTCAGAGTTGCCAATCGTTTTTCATTGTCGCTCATTTTCCGTATGAGCCGAACACTGAAAAATACTTTTTGGAAAATCTTTTTTTTTTTTAATATTTTCGTCATTTTTGGCGTTTGGTACGACCGAAAATCGTGATCATACCGAAAACATTTTTCGATTGATCATAAAAATTTATTTTAATTTCCATAGAATTGTTTTCGTGTTTTTTAAAAATATAAACCATTTTTCAAGTATGAGTTCATCCTTTTTAAATCGTCAAAGTTTACCGAACCTCCACCAGGCCACCGCCGAATATTTTATGACATAAAACATTTTACATGATCATAACCGTAAATTGATTCCTCTTCAAATTACAACCATTGTTTCTAAAATAGTAAAATGACAAATATTTAAAGAAATCTATTTAGCAAAATATGTATTAAAAAAATAAACTGTCATTATTAAATCATTAATTAATCAATAATGTCTTAGACAATAACCCATACCACGTAACACCCACCTAAGACTTGCTCAAACCTAAGACTTGCTCAAATGGATTAGTCAACGCAGACCATTAAGTAGATATTCCCTAATTGCTGAGTTGTTCCTTACTTGTAAAGTATTAATTACTTATTTATTGGGGTTTATGTTTAAGTGTAAATAAGATTGGATCAAAATTCACTATAATTCTTAATTATTTAAGAATAATGCTATTTAATATACGATCATTTAAATAACTAGGATGATATGGTCTTGAAATTAACTCTTTTTTTTTTTTTTTTTACAAGTGCTCATCTAAAATTTGAGTTTCACTGAGCGGTATGACAGTTATATAACAGTCTACTAGCATTACTTATTAATTAAATTGCAATTGTTGTTTTTAAATTAAATCATGGGTATTCCAAGAAATATTTTTCCTAAAATAATTTACAAAAATTTTACAGAAATTATTTATGAGTAATACTAGTCCTCACATTCATTTATTACATCAATTTTGGATTGAGATCCTATAGAATTCTCCTTAAATTTGAGATTCTAAAATTCAAAAATCTCAGCCATTCTCATATAAGTGTTTAAAATAGGACAAAGTTTTCCTTCAAACTGGGTTGGAGGAATTTCCTTCAACCTAATCTATAAAAGTGACATGTGTTATTTGAACATGTGAGATGCACATGTTTTTTTAATAATAGGGACAAAATTAGAATAAATTTTATTAAAAAAAATATGCATCTCACATGTTATTAAAAAAAATAATACATGTCACTTTTATAGACTAGGTTGAAGGAAATTCCTCCAACCCAATTTGGAGGAAAACTTTGTCCCTTATTTATTATGCTTAGTTCACATTAATCGATGTTAGGTATTTTAAGTAATTTTTATTTTATTTTATTTTATTTTTTATAATGGCTTAGTGGATGGATTGAGATCCCTTATAATTTTCATTAAATTTGAACTTATCAAATTCAAAAATCTCAATTATCCATCTCATCTAAGCATATAAAATAACCCATGTTTCAGAATTTTAATGAGAAAGCCATTAAACCTACCTTACATCTCAAACGCTCAAATCTCTTTTTTTTTTTTGGCCCAGAGGCAGACAAAGACGAATCGACAAGCGTGAGTCCACTTGATGCGGCATTTTCACCGCTTGAGTCCAGCCGCGGCGCCGCAAGTCCAACTAGCGGCCTTTGCGCCGCTTGAGTTCAGCAGCGGCGCCGCGAGTCCAACTAGCAGCCTTTGCATCACTTGAGTCTAGTAGCGGCGACCCTCAAGGCTCAAGTAGTCTCTTTTCTTTTATTTTTTTAGGTTTTCTAAAAACGTGACTTGTCTTAGGTTTTCATCTAAATTGGGTTGGAAGAATTTCCTTCAACCTAATCTATAAAAGTGACATGTGTTATTTTTTTTAATAACATGTGAGATGCATATTTTTTTTAATAAAATTTATTCTAATTTTGTTCTTACTATTAAAAAAATATGTGCATTTCACATGTTAAATGAATACATGTTACTTTTATAAAGTAGGTTGGAGAAAAACTTTGTCCATAAATAAGTGTGAAAGGAGATTACTTTTAAATAAAGAGACTTTTTTTTCTTCAAAAAAAAAAGGAACAAAAGGAGGGTTGCGTGACGTCCATGATTTCCGGGTTCTCAGTCGGACCGATTTGGCGGCCCCTTTTGCCAAGTGTTGGACTTCCCGTACGTTTGGCCCGCCCGACTCACGGTTACGTGAATGTGAGGGTCAAATCTGTAAAACGACATTTCCGCGTGATTGCCATTAATGATTGCGACGGATCTCCCCCTTGTTATGGCTCTGCAGTTGAGCCCTTTAATTTAGTTTTATTTTGTACCCTGCCACTGCTAAATTTGATAATTTCTTCTTAATTCATTTTAAAAAAGCAATTTTCACTAATATAAATAAAATATCTCCAATAAAAATTAAAATTAAGGTCATATGAAATTAAAAAATTACTAGAGAAAATTAAAATATTCAAAATTATATTCTCAATAGAAATGTCACAACTTTTATTATATTATTCATGATTTTTTAATGTGCAAAGACATACAATTCTAACACCAATCATTCAAAAAGTATGCAAGTTCCAAATATATTAATAATTATTTTATAAACTAGAGATAAAAGTTTAATTAAGTAAGGAAATATGTTTTGAATATACATCACAAACTATGATTGCATATATGTGCGTGTGTGTGAGAGAATATATATATATATATATATATATATATATATATATTTAGAAGTGGAACTCGAAAATTTTATTCTTCAAACAACTGTTTCTCAACCAATACAATTTCATGAATACACAGGGGCGTAGAAAAACTCCATTGATGCTCATCAAGCAACTGCAAGACTAGCTTTGCCATTCGGTCTGCTGTTGAATTTGTCGGCCTTCGAACATGTTGAACTCTCCATATTCGATAACCCCCACGGGTAATCTTTACATTGAGAGAGAATATTACTATGCATAATATTATGATTATATTCCAACTCTAGTCAAATAGTATATTAATAAAATTGAATTTAATCCATTCCTAACAAGTATTTGTTTTTAGAGAAGTGTTAGGGAACCAAACAAATGAACCCAAAATTTTTTTTAAACTGATGTCTATCAATTTATGATTTTACTCAATATAACCGAACTTAAATAAAATTTCAACTTTGACTTGACGAGTAATGTTAAAAGTATAACTTTTGTTGGTATGATGTACCTTTTAAAAAGTAAACAGTAAAAGGCAAACAAATAATCATAAGAATGCATATTAAATTGTATAGCCTTGTAAGGTATAATTTTAAAGTATAAAAATAGTTATCATGAAATGACTTTTTTGTAGAAGGGTAAATATGTATACTTTGTTCATTAATATTATCCCAATCAAAGAAATTGTGGACATGAATGTGACGAATCTCCCCCTTTTTTATTAAATGACCTTTTTATAGACGGGTGAATATTTATATATTTGATTTTTTTGGATAAGAAAAAAATAAAGGAAGAAGAAAAAGAAAAAAAGAAAAAGCAAAGGAGGGTACATAGCTAACAAAATACAAAGAATAGTGGGACAGGAAGATTATATCAAAAGAAAAGAGGGTCCAAATTGCAAAACCGGCACTAAAACATCACCGGTTTATCTTTAATTTCACTCGTTTTCGCTCTTCCTTTCTACAAGACTACAACTCTTGCTTTCCTCCATGTGGCTCTTATTCCTACTGCAGTTTCCTAGCTCTTTCTCCCTCTCTCTCTCCTCTCTCTCTCCTCTCTGAGTTTCGCAGCTTCCCTTTGGTGTTTGGACCTGAAAAGATTCGTGGGTTTTTTTTTCTTCATATGATCGGTGAGTTTTACTCCTTTGAATATACCCTTTTTTGCTTTAGTTGGTTCGCAGTGTTGCGTAAATCTGTGCGGTAATATGGTTTAGATTTTCTCTTTGTGAATCTGTTCGATCATGCAGCTAATGGCTGAACTAAAAGCACAAACTTTTGGTTCAGAGTAAAGGGTTTTGGAATTTGCCTTTTTTATCTTTTATTTTATTTTTGGGTGAATATGGTTTTGTAATTTGGACTGATATGGTGGGATTTGGGTGTGAATTTTAGGTTAATGTCATTTTCGTTTCTTTTTTCAGTATAGATTCTTGTGGATTAGTTACCACAGAATATTATATTCTTGTGAATTTTTTTGCCTTTTGGTTTGTCCTGGTGGCTGAGAAAATTGTGGAAAAGAAATGAAAAATGAAGGTTGAATTATATGGTTCATGTTGTTCGGTTAGGATTCCTAAAAAAAGGGTACAAAAATTCTAATTTAGTACTAAATGTTTATAAAATTGTAGACATCACATTTCTTCGTTCAAGTATTCATGCAAAATGTTTGAGTAAACTTCCCTTTACCACATCGGCTGCAAGAAGAGAAATTGACATTAGACATCATCAATTTTTTATTAGTCAGGCTGAGGGAAGAACTTGATTGAGATTTTTTAAATTGTTTGGAAACATTTTAAACTTTAGAGATCAAATTGGATGTTTTTATGCACTTTGTAAGGACCAAAGTGTTTGTCTTTTTTTCTTTTTTCTTTTTTTTTTTTTGGGGGGGGGGGGGGGGGGGGGGAAGGAATAGACCCAGTTGAGTGTAGTCCTAAATTTTGGGTTGATATTGGATCCATGAAAATTTAAATAGAATATTCTCTCTCTCTGTTTTTTGTTTTTTGTTTTTTTTTTGGCTTTCTATGTTAACGTAGCAAACTGAGAAAGTGATAGTTCTTTGGTTATAAGTGGTCAATGACAAAAAAGTTTCTAATTAAGGCCTAGAAGGAAACCTGGTTAAAAGAATTAAGATTATTTTGAAGTTTCTTTCTAAGTTTTTGTTGCAAGAAGTTGATTCTCTTAAATCTATCAATTGTTTGTCCTACTATTTAATCGTAATATAGTTTTTGATATTTACTGCAGAATCAAAAAATATGGTGGGTTTGGCTTGAAAATATTGTCTTAGATTTTGGGTAAGAGATGGTTGCAGAGTCGTGGTTTCGCAATCTGTGGAAGACTCCACGGAAGCATGAGGCTGGTCTTGGGAAGCTGTCGATTGGAGTGTTAGCATTTGAAGTTGCAAGCTTGATGTCTAAGCTGATTCATCTATGGCAGTCTTTAAGCGATAAGCAAATTTCTAGGTTGAGAGAAGAGATCGCAAATTCAGTTGGGATAAAGAAGCTTATTTCGGATGAGGAAAATATAATTGTAGATTTGATATGTGCAGAGATGTTTGAGAATATGGTATATGTGGCAAAATCTGTGTCCAGGCTTGCGAGTAAGTGCAGCGATCTTAGTTTGAAGAATTTTGAAAGTGCTTTTGATGGTTCAATAAAAACTGGCCTTGATCCATATGGATGGGGATTTACATCGAGGAAGATGGAAAAGAAAGTGAAAAAGATGGAAAGGTTCATTTCTGCCAATGCAAACTTGTATCAGGAGATGGAAATTCTTGCAGATCTAGAACAGACTTTGAGAAGAATGAAGGGTAGTGATGACGTAGATGGTGTAAATTTGCTTGAATATCAGAAGAAGGTTGCATGGAAGCGGCAGGAGGTGAAGAATCTGCGACAGATCTCTCTGTGGAACAAGGCCTATGATTACACTGTTCGTCTTTTGGCTGGATCTTTGTTAACTATATTCAGTAGGATGAAACATGTCTTTGGAATTCAACAGATGGATGCTGATGTCAGTTATTCAGAAGGCATGAATACTGATTACATCCATCGCAGCCACTCAGTTTCTGCGTTGTTGCAGTCTTCTGTTCATCCATCGGAGAATGGTCTTGCTAAATTTGCTTCAGGTCCCCTTGGAGGTTTTATTGCTAAATCAGGGCCAATTCCACGAGAAAGTAAAACTAGCAGTTTCTATTCGGGTCCTATTGGCGGTCCAACCACAAAATCTGGCCCTCTTTCTGGAAAGAATAAAAATGTCAACTTCTTTTCAGGCCCTCTTGCAAGGGGAACAACAAAATCAGGTCCAATTTCTGGTTCAGAAGAAATCCGGCACAAAAAGTGGTGGAGCTATAGCCGGTCACCCATGATTCATGGGAAAAAACATCATTCGAAACCCAACCGACTGACCCAAGTCGGACCTTTTAAAGGATGCATGATGGCTGGAAATAGTTCTCCTGTCGCCAATAGTTATTTAAGTCCGAATGTTCATTCAAGAAATCTCAATGGAGTCAGAGAGGTTAATGAGGACCTTCTTGCTCCAGGAAAAACTGAGCATTCTAAGGTATCAATCTTCAATTTCAAGCGCAGGTTATTGGATGCTCCACCCGAAACCCTTGGCGGTGCTGCTTTAGCACTGCACTATGCAAATGTTATCATTGTAATTGAGAAACTAGCGGCATCTCCTCACTTGATTGGTCTTGATGCAAGAGAGGACTTGTACAATATGTTGCCCACAAGCGTGAGAGCTGCGCTTAGGTCAAAGCTGAAACCATACAGCAAGAACTTGGCTTCATCAGTTTCTGATCCAGATCTTGCGAATGAATGGAGCGAGGCAGTGGCAAGGATATTAGAATGGCTGGCTCCACTTGCTCATAATATGATAAGATGGCAGTCTGAGAGGAGTTTTGAGCAGCAGAGCTTGATTTCCAGGACAAACATTCTTCTAGCACAAACCCTTTACTTTGCAAATCAAGAGAAGACAGAAGCAACAATCGCCGAGCTTCTTGTTGGTCTGAATTACGTCTGGAGATTTAGTAGAGAAATCAATGCAAAAGCTCTAAGGGAGTGTGCTAGCAGTAGAATATATGACGAATATTTGGATCTGGAAAAGTAAGATTCATTTCAGTTCATGCCAATTTCCAGCTGAAACTAAACTCCTTTGCAACTGAAAGGCTTTAGGAGTTATATTGGGCATCGGTTCCAGCCGACTTGCAAAAATATGAGATTCTCAATTCTACATGAAAAACATCGAATCGTTCGCATGGTGCCGAAGTGGAAGAGCCCTGCCTACCTATAATTCTTAGCAAGTTAAAGGTATTGTTTGAGCATCCAAGCTTCTTCTTTTTTTTCTTTTTTTTTTTCTTTTGGTGAGAATTCCTAGCAGCCAAAATTTGCTTCTCTATTTTCTTCCTCTTAAAGCATAGTTTGTAATTGGTTCAAGCCTGAAAGGTGTACTTATTAGCAATACCCTATAGTAAATGTGTAAGTAAATATAAAGGCTCTCCTCCTTAGTTAAGACCTCTCATGTTCAGGTATGTTGTTTCATTTTGAGTGGCAATCTGTATTTGATGTTATGATGCTGCACTTTATCCCACATTGCAATTGAAGGCTACTTCACCAATTATCAGATTCAATTCTATATTCTAGTTACCTGCTCAACAAAAAGTATTCACCATTGCCTAAGTGTATTTCATAGTGTTCCGTCTTTTATGTTCATTTTCTTTTTTTATAAGTAATCTTTTATATTCATGTGAAGCAGTCTTATGTTCCTGCAAGCTGTCTGAAGTATTATATGTAGCCTAGAGATACGCAAAATGTTCCGCTGAACTGCTATGTTACAGCCAAACCATAGACAGATTTATGGTGTCAATTTTTTATTTTTTATTTTTTTAATTATTATTATTATTTCATATTATACACAAATCAAATCATTTGAATTAAAAAAATCCATTTCTTTAACTGATTACATCTAAATAGAAAAACGTTAATTTGCCTATTAATATATGTATATATTTTTAAATCATACTCTAAATTATAGTTCCTTTTTAAAAAAAATAAAAAAAATCATACTCTTTATTCGTCATATGAATAATATGATTTCCTCATATGTGTTTTATCCTGAAACTAAATTATGTCTCTTATCAAAACAAAGCTCTTGAAATCAAATGATTTCATTTGACAAAATAATTAAAAAATATTCTCAACCAACTCATTATTCTTCATATTATAATCATTTATAGTTGTTAGAGAAAATTGTTGAATTGGTCCATGTGGTTTGACTCTATAACAACAAATTTTTTATGGTTTCAAAATAAACTTATAAATACTGGTGGTATGCCTATATAGGTATATAGGAAAAGAGAAATTATTCACGTCAATATTTTCTCAATTTTTAATAGATCAACCGTTAGATTTGCGGACTCATGTAAATCCTATACAAATTCAGTAGTGGATTCATCTATTCACTAAGGAGATGGTTAAAAGGTAGTTGAAAAATGAATGAATTATATTATTTTTTATGGGAAAAAAGAAATGATTTACGTCAATATTTTTCCAATTCTTTTCTCATCGCATCCTATAAATTTAATGGATTAATCATTAAATATGTGGACTCATGTAGACTCTACACAAATTCAATAGTGGATTCATCTAATATTCACCCATACGAATTTCGACAATCTTTTATAAAGTTTGAATTTACCCTCAAATAACAAAAATTAAATATAAAAAGGTTTGGAGTGGAGTGGTTGGCCTCCCCGTAATCTGTCAAAATGGGTGAACTACTTCCTTTAGCTGATTATGGGGTAGCCGAGTAAACCCTCTAGCTATGGGAGGGATTTAGCGACCCCCAATGAATTGATTTTGGAGTGGCCGGTTACCCACCCAAAACCTTGTGTTTTTTGTTTTTATAATTTTTTATTTGAGAGTAAAATTATAATTTCATAAGGACGAGGTTGCCAAAAATGGCCAAAATTCGTGTGAAGAATATTTGGCTAGAAAAGCAAGATTTATAAGTTGTTTTGAAATAACAAGGATTTATTTATTACAAGGTCAAACCACATGGACCAATTTAATAATTTTATCTAATTTCTAAGTTACTCTATTATTTAAAATTCTTTAAATATCTACTTTAAATTAAATAGATATCAATTCAGTAGTTACAATTTAAAAAATTATAAATACCTAGTCCACAAAAGTTCATTCATTTAATTTAAAAAGCAACTATTAGGATTTTAAAATTCTTAAATAAAATAATAGAATAACCTACTAACCTTAGAAGATATAATAGAAGAGATACGCTATTCCATTGAGTTGAAGTGGCGGTGCTTGTGAGTCTTTAATTTTTGGAAATTTCACAAAGTTATCTTAAACTTCTACTCGTTTTGATATTATCCTAAAAGTTTAAAAACTTTAAATTAAGGGTATCAAACTTTTGATTTATTTCAATTACCCTATTCCGTTAGAATTTTCTATTAAATTTTGTCAAAATTTTCAAAATAACCATATTTTTTTTATAAACAATAAAAAAATTGCAAAGATGTTGGAAATTTTGACAAGATTTAACAAAAAATTATAACGGAATGGGGTAATTGAAAGAAATTGAAAGTTCGGTACCCTTAATTGAAAGAGTTTGAAATTCGAGAGTTCTTCCAAAACGGATATAAGTTCATGAGGGTTTTGTGAAATTTTTTTAATTAATTAATTATTTTAATTTTATAGAGAAATGTTTATTTGCATTATGGCGTTCATCTTTGCTCAGTTGGTATGCTTATCCATCATTGAAAGTTTGGTACCCTTAATTGAAAGAGTTTGAAATTAAATAGTACTTTCAAAACGGATGGAAGTTCATGAGAGTTTTGTGAATTTTTTTTAATTAACTAATTATTTTAATTTTATAGAGAAATGTTTATTTGCATTATACGTTCATCTCTGCTTAGTTGTATGCTTATCCATCATTGATTTTTTTTTTCTTTTAAATTAACGATAAATAAAACATGCCAACTCAAGCAGAAATGTAGGTGAAACATACGTCAACCCAATAAAATGAGATTAGGGCGAGGTGTAGTATAGAAAATTACACGTGATACTTGTAAAGATAATTTATAGTGATCCTTAAAACTGCCAAAGCCCAAAGGAAAGCATAATAGCAAGTATTTGATCGCTTGGCAGCCGTTAAGGCATTCTTTGAACGTCAGGTGACCCGCAACAAACTTCGTATCCACGTCTCTCTCTCTCGCTCTCTCTCTCAAACAACCAAACCTTCGGAGTCGGTTCGCCGCATGGCCGCGCCTAAGCCACGGAGCAGCGCTCGGACGACGTCGCTCCGCGACACCGAAGAGTCGGAAAAGCTCGAGGCTACCTCTAGCTGGGACGCCATCGAATGGTTCAAAATCGAGGTTCGATTTCTCTTTCAATTCTAGGGTTTATTTCTTAATCCTCTCGCTGTCTCAATCAAATTCTTTGTTTTTGCCTTGCTCAGCCTGTTTCGCGGTCCGTCTCGCATGTGAAATTGGATTTCCTGCTTGAAGCTGAAGAAGTTATAGTCGAGGTGCGTCCAGTGCTTGCTTGAATTGCTGAACACCTCTAATTATTTCGAGAGTTTCAATTTCTTTCCTCTCATATTATGTCTTGAATTGGAAGCGAAATTCGTGTACTTTTAGTTTGATGAATGTGTAAACAAAACTTACCCTTTTTTTAATTTTAATTTTAATTTTTTATTTACAAGTTCTTGATTAATTTTAGATCCTTAATTAGTGAGTATTTACAATATTCATGATTGAATAATTTCAAATAAAAATGGAAAGTAAGAATGAAGCAAAGAGCTACAGTTGGCGCCCTAATATTTCAAAAAATTATGAATTAGGAATCTTAGATAATGTGAATTATTAACCGATGGAACAAAGTTGTTTCCTCGAACAATTATGAAGTGTTAGAAATTGCTAATATTTAGGACATGAAATATTGGGGGCTGGCTTTACAAGGGTTTTATTTGAAGGCGTGCATGTGTATTGGGGAGGTGAGAGAGTGGTTATCTGCTTAAGCCATATAGGCATAGTGCATTCTCTATGCTTAATAAACACTTAGTTACATTTCATAAAACATTACTGTTACAAGTAATTCTGTTTTGGTTCTTTCACTGAATTACCGAATGTTTAGACCCTTGCGTAGGATGCATCATGTACATGCTAGCAATAGAGTAGTGTACAAGTGATAATTTACCTCTGGTCTTCTGGAAACGTGCTTTTGTATATTACATTTAAGTATGACTATGGTTAAGTTTAAATATGTAAATGCTGGCAATGGTGCATTCTTTGAAATTTAAAGGAACTGGGTAGTGGTGGTCTTCACAAGTATATTGCTCAAGTTTCCTCTTGCCTTACAGTGGGGAGAAGGTACTGGAAGTTGTGTTGTTAGCCCTATTGGTTGGCTTTAGGGAAGCAAGGATTATTGGGCTTGATTGATATTTATGGTTGAGAAGAATTTTCTATTGTCATAGGATAGGAAAGTAAGGCTCCTTAAGGTCCTTGGATAGGGGCTCTTTTGGAAACTGTTGAGACAATAGCTAGGATGGTCTCTGTGTTCACATGGACTATGTATTAGGTAGTTTTTAGGCAGACTTCCTGGCTCCAAAGAAGGGTGGGTCGTCTTTATTTCCTTAGATTTGTTGGAATGATTTGGTTGCTTTAATGATATATTTAGTTCCCTATTGGGTCTTAAACTTATGACCTTACTTACCACCCTGTTCTTATGGGGGGAGAAAGCGCTGTTTGAGCAAGAAATCATTCGTGGATGGTTGGTTGGTGGTTTAATGCTCGCTCGTTGTTGAAAATAAATGTAGAACATATTGCTTTTGTTGAAGGTGAAGTTTTTTTTTTGATAAGTAATGATGATATAAAAGAGCGCAAAGGGGCGCAACCCATATACACGGGAAGTATAAACAGAGAGCGCCTAGGAGGGAGAGAAATGAAAAAGAAAATCAGAGAAACTAATCACTAAAGGAGCTAGCCAAGCGGCCGTCCAAGAGTAAAGAGTACAGAAGAAGAAATGAGTCAATTCCTCTATGGTCCTAGTGGAATTTTCAAAACATCTAGCATTTCTTTCATTCCAAATACACCACATAAGACACAGAGGGATCATCTTCCAAACAACCGCGCTTCGAGAGCGACCTCCCGACCACCAACTAGCAAAAAAGGCCCTCACCCGGCAAGGCATGACCCAGTGCAACCCGAACCGCTGAAAAATCGTGTGCCAAAGAGCACTAGCAAGCTCACAGTGGAGAAGAAGATGATCATCTTTAAAGATGATCATCTTTAAAGATGATCATCTTTAATTTGAACATCTTTAACTTAAACTCATGCCAGAGAAATTGCAAGATATGTCAGATGAGGAAGTTTATGGGGAAAACTACGCTTAGCCCCTCAATCTATCATTCAATTTGCAATGTCTCCTCCAATCTTTTAATTTGGTTAATGTGCCATACCAATCTACCACTCAATTTGCAATGTTCCCCTTTTGTACTCGGAAAGGCAAAAATGCCAATAAAAAAAATCCAAAACAAGAAAAGTTTTTTTTTTTTTTTTTTTTTGACATTTAAGGGTTTTTTTTTTTTTTTGGGGGCATTTTAGGGGTATTTTTGTCTTTTTGGGAGGCAAAAAGGTGACATTGCAACTCCTTTTGTAGATCAATAGGATACATTAACCAAATTGAAAGATTGGGTGAGACTAGGGGGCTAAGTGTAGTTTTCCCAAGTTTATATTGTGTCTAGAGTAGTATTACTTATATATAAAAAAAAAATTATTGTGTCTAGAGTAGTATTAGAGTGGATCTTCCTAGTGGATGGGGAAAACTAAGCAAAAGTGGGTCTTTTTAGTGGATAGGGAAGACTAAGCAAGACTGGATTTTATCTAATTCTTTTTTGTTTGTTTGTGGCAATATGTAAAACTGGCCAATCTGTGATATTGCCTGCGGAAATAAGATTTTCTCAAGAATTTGAAGGTTGTGATGGATGTGATATGCATCTAATCATTAAATTATATATGGTGATGGGTATTGAAGACATCATTTTTACCTTTATAGCTGTGGTATTGCAGTACTTTATATGTAAGTAATAGCAGTTCAATTTCGTTTCTACTCATTTTCCGGTTCAGTATCAATGGGGTTAATTCATTTTATGGACTTTTCTTTCAGGGATATGGCGTTGTTCTCGTTAATACTGATGAGGCGGGTACTTTGATAGTAACCAATTTTCGTCTTATTTTTCTTGTAAGTAATGAGTTAAATTTTTTTTGCATGTCAACATTGTTTGCTTGATATCGCAATATTACTAGCCTTTATGTTCATTGCATTCCTAAGTGAATTTCTGGTACTCTTTCATCTCTTTACTATGTTGTGTGTCATAAACATGTTAGAAGAATGAAGGCACTGTTGTAGCAGCATCAAACTGTAGAATCGATTCTTTTTATATCTAGAAATAAGAGCTTGTTTAATAGTTTTCCTTTTTTTTTTTTTTTTTTTTTGGGGGGGGGGGGGGGGGGGGGGGTTGTTGCCATTTGATAAGCTGTTTGCACTGGTGGGTAGAAGCTCTATGGTTTTCTATCAGGTCAATTTCAACTACCAGCTTTAATAAAATATTTCCAGTTTGATGCAACCAAAACAGTCATACTTTGCACTTTTAAACCTTAAAACAAACAGATGGAACTGCAAAGCACAAAACTTACATGCAGGCATTGGACTGCTCTCAGTGTTTTCATAGATGGTGTCAGCCATCAATGTTGCAAGTCTAACCTGTTATGAGATTAGTCTTTGATATACTTCTCTGGTGGCAAGTTGGAATGTGTTATGGATGCTCCTAATGAGAAGAAAGAAGAAGAAGAGAAGAAAAATTGGCATGGAATAGGAGGAGAGATTTTGAATACCCCGAGAGATTTAGGATACCCTCATTTTATATTCTAGTATAAAAGGACAACGGCAATAAATCTACTTAAAACTTGCTGATAATTAGAAATAATGCTATTGCATGGTCGTTTGGTTTAATCTTGTCTGTTGCATTTGTTTTTAGCTTACATAATATTGTTAGTGTGTCTGGTTTTCGGGAACTTAAAATAGATATTGTTGGTGTTGATGCTTAGAGCGAGAATATGATACACACACACACACACACACACACACACACACACACACACACATATTATTAATGATATAAAATTACAAGATTATTTTTTGATAAGTAATCTCAAGTTTATTGAAAAGCGCAAACCATGCCAACCAAATTCTAAGTTTGCCTTGGAATAGTTCCCAAACCACGCCCTAAGTGAATTTTTTTTTTTTTAATAAGTAAAGTTGTATATATCAAAAGCGCAAAGGGGCGCAACTCTAGTACACGGGGCATATACAAGAGAACACCTAAGAAGAAAGAGAAAAGAGAACAAGGAAATCAAAATAGCTAATGACTAAGGGAGCTAAATAAGCAATTGTCCAAGTAAAGAGGAAAAAAAAATGTGACTTGAGCTCTATACGATTAGCCACAACAACAGGAATGGGAAAAAGAGACAAAAAGTATGTAGGTAGATTGAAAAGAGTGCTTTTGATGAGGGTAACCCTCCCACCCTTGGACAAGTACATTCTTTTCCAACTAGCCAATCGGCGATTAATTTTTTCCACAATGCCGTCCCATCTAGATTTTGCCTTTAAGTGAGCCCCTAGGGGGAGGCCAAGGTACTTTAAGGGTAAAGAGGATGTCCCACATCCTAGTATGCCAGCCAACTCAACCGTATTATCCACATTTCCCACAGGGACCAACGTCGACTTGGCCATGTTCACCTTTAAACCAGAAACTGCTTCGAAACAAATAGGTAGCGCTTGCAGGGAACGAATGTGGTCAGAATTGGCTCCACAAAAGACCAAAGTATCATATGCAAATAGCAAATGAGAGATATTAACCGACGTGGAGGGACTGGATCCCATGGAAAAGCCTAAGAGACGGCCGTTGTCAATAGTAGTGGTGATCATTGTACTAAAAGCCTCCATGACAATAACAAACATAAAGGAAGACATTGGATCTCCCTGCCTGACCCCACGAGTGCTACTATATCCGAATGGAGAACCGTTAACCAGCATAGAGAAACAAACTGACAAAATGCAATGTGCTATCCAAGAGCAACATTTCTCCCCAAAACCACATCTTCTCAGCAAATACAACAAAAACTTCCAATTGATGTGATCGTAGGACCAACATTCGTTACCAATAAGAACATAATCCAGAATTTGCCTGCATTTAACAAAAGCATTATGAGGCTTTGAAATGATCTTCTCTACAATCCTTCTCATTCTATTGGCAATAGCTTTAGCAATGATCTTGTAGACCCTGCTCACAAGACTAATAGGGCGAAAATCCTTGAGATCCGAAGCCCCAGGCCATACAAAGCTTCTTCAACTTACAAACATTGCGATGATGCTCCCCTTGAGCAACAAATCCTGGTGGTTGCTCCATGTAAACCTCCTCAAATAAGTCACTGTGGAGAAATGTATTTTTGAAACATCTATCTAAAATAGTGTCCAATCAAGATTAGCAGCTAGAGAAATAATCACACAGACAAAAGAAATTTTAGTGCTAGGGGAAAAAGTTTCTTTATAATCGGCACCATAGGTCTGTGTATCCTTGGGTAACTAACAATGCTTTTAACCAGTCAAGTAAGCCATTGGGATTAAACTTGACTGCACGTACCCATTTACAACCAACAATCTTCTTACAAGGGGGAAACTACTGATTATTATAACATCCGATTATTATAATAGGCAATAACCACCATATTCACCAAGTATAGGATAGAAACTACCGATCATAGGCACAAACCATTTCCCTGAACCATTTGCACCATCAGGACACGGTTTACGGAAACCACAACAGAGTTGACGATGCCAACATCTTTTTTCGATTGATAATAATTTATTAAAAAAGAAAAAGACATGGCCCTCGTACGCTAAAAGTTTACAAGAGAAACAATCATCCTAAAGGTGTCTGAAATTTAAAATTTTAACAAGATTTAAAGTATTTGATGAGGAGAAATTAGGAACATAGACTACAACCCAATCCAAGAGAGATCCCATAAAAGGGGATTTTAAATAAGCACGTTGGATGGCATCAACATCTTTATTGACACAGTGATGTTGGCGCTACCTTCCTCTAAAGAAAATCTCACCTTGGTCACAAGGTTCAGTCAATCACCAATGAACCAGGCGGAAAAAGAAAGGAAGAAAATTAGCAATGAAGAGGAGAAAGAAAAGAAATAATTAGGTTTTGGTGGATTGAAGGTTGAAGAAGGGTAAAATGGTAATTGTCTTCTTTCTATGATATCATGATAAGAAAATATAGTGATGTCAAAATTATAAATATTTTCATTCATACAGTAGTATTTGTAGGAGTAAATAGTACAATGTTCTAGATTTGGGATACCTCACACTAGGACACCTTATAGGGACAACTAACCACCTTCTGGAAGGGGACACCTCACCTCTCTAACAGAAGCTTTCTAGGGTTTGGGAGAAAAAAGGAATCAAAAGAAGAAGAGAAAAAATTAGGAATTGAGGGCGATGTTTATACCATATGACGTTGATAGCTAGAGAGAGATAGAATATGAAAAGATTGTTACAGCTTAACCCTAGAGTGGTTACCTATAAAATTAATGATATAAAATTAAATTGTCTTCGGTGTGTTTAATATTCTTAAGAAATACCAAATCTATTAGATTCAAAATATACTCCATAAGTGTGTGTGTTTAAGAATATTGCATATATGAGTGTGCAATGTGGACGGATGTATGTACGCATGTGTGGGCGTGCACATGTGAATGGATGTATGTATACTTGTACACGCCAAATGCATGTGTGGTATTCATGTATTTTGTATGTTTACTTATAAATATTTGTCCTTGGCCAAAAAAAAAAAAAAAAGAATTGCAAATATTTGTCATATCCTCCATGGTTTTCTAATATTCTTTCTTTTCTTCGGTAAGAGTGAGGGAACAAGGAATATCATTGCACTTGGGACAATGCCGCTGGCCACTATAGAGAAGTTCACAAAAACAGTGAGTTCTCATTTCTGTAGCTTCTTGGTTTGCATTTCTCTGTTTTGTGTTCATGTTGTGGTGACCTTGAGTAGGAAACTTGATTTGGTTCTCCAGCCTGGGAGTATAAATATATCTATAATTTCATTGTGCAGTTACTTTTCTGAGACAAGGATCTGATTAAATTGTAGAGGAGTTTATGCAGATTCATATCTTTGTGTTTTATATGTTTATTGTTATATTATGGTGTAAATGAAGTGCTATGATGTATATTTTAGTACAACCCTTTCCAATTCTACCAGGTTTTCACTTCCATCATCTCTACCTCTATCTGTGCAATTTCATCAGGTCCACCTACATCTTGATTGCTCCTTTCTTTTCAACAGCTGTTTCTTTTGTGTCAATTCACTTTGCATTCCTTGTCACTGTTTTATGCATCTTTCATGGCATCTATATCAGTCAATAAATTGTACTTTTAATGCCCTTGGCTACTTCCTCAGATCCAATAGCAGATAAGTGTTTTTAATCCCCCTACTGGTCAGCTGATTAGAGTTTGGGAGTTGGTTAGCATGGAACCTGTTACTATTATTGAATGCTTGTTGTCATCTTCCTTTTCTAGTCACCAGGAGAGACTGCAGGACCACTTGATGCACTTATTCGAGCACCTTCACCACTGCAGAGTGCAAATGCGCCTTCCAATTTCTCTGCCCGACCCTGGTGGACCAGGAAACCTTGGGTGTTTGATTTTGGTGTGTCAGGTCTTCAGTCCAGTTTTCTTTACGAGCTTGATTGTCTAGGTTAATTTTTCAGCCAAAATTTTGTAAACTATTATTTGAGGGTAGCAGTAAGACTCTTCTTGTTCTGACACGAAATTGTTGAAGTTGGGTTTATTGCTTTTCATCTCTCATTACATAGGGACATTTTCCATTGATGGAAGGTTGGAAAGAAAATGGCAGTGGGTTTGGGATGATTGAAGATAAGATGAATGGGAGGTAGGATTAAGAAACGAGGGAGGAACTGAGGATTATCTCTTTTTATCAGGTTTTGCCAAATTATTCTTCTTATGCACGGAACCTTTTTTTTTTCTTCTCCAAATCCAGGGCTACTTCTACCTATGTTTGACATGCATAACTGTCTGGCTGACTCCTTGCTTCTTGTTACAATGGATCATGAAGCTTGTGGTGTGAAATGATTCTGTAATTGTGCCAGTGGTAAATCCATCTTGTGAAAATTTAATTTTTAGATGCGACTCCACCCTCATATGTGTTGATAAGATCTTGTCAAACATCCTTTTCCCCTACCACTGCCTTTAGTGGTGTTGCTTGACCCATGTGTCCTTCCTGAGGCAACTTAGTTACTTTCCTGGTGCTTAAGCTGATATCTCTTCTTTTTCTTGAATAGTCATCATAGTGTGATACTTTTACTCATTTAGCTTTTATAAGATGCTCTCTTTTGATTGCTTCTTAATTATGATCCCTAACTTTATATAGGAGCCATATGAGTCCTTTACTAGCTGTAATGGTCCCTTCTCTCTCTTTGATCTTCTGGGGTGGGTTGTGGCAATACTGAAACATAAAGTACGGACATAGTAAAAGGTATGGCTTGGTAGGCAAGATGAGGGGTGCTGTAATCTTTTCTCAAGCGCATGCGAGTTTTTGTTCCACCATCATCATGCTGATCCCAAAGTTGTCTCAGGAAATGACACATTCAATTATCTGACGATATTTATTCCCTTGGTTTTATTCTTTTGACTTGATTGAAATGTTCATATTTCTATCACTCATGTTATTTGACCTTTGGATGCTGGTCCCACCCCTAATTTTTGTGATTATTTTAGTGTGAAATAGTTGTATGTTTAATTTACTATTTTAAGTGCATTTAGGTTGTAAGGGTTCAATCAGCACCTCGTCAGTCTGACAAGACACCATCACGACGACTTCTTCAGGTCATTGGTATGCTTTCTAATAATTTCCTTTTCTTAATTTATATTTTTGATGTGTTAAATGAATCATTATGTATGATGTCTCGATTTTTCAACACCTTGTATCTTTGGACAACTGCTTTTATTTCTCCTTTGGTGATTAGTTATCATGATTTCCTTGTTCTTTTAACTCTTACTAGTTATGTGATTTCTCTTATATACTTTCTGTGTGCCTGGGACGCTTTACGTTTTAAATGGTATATCGATTGCATATAAAAAAATCATTCTAAGACTGTTTTGCAAGAAAATTGTTTTTTTGTTTGAAGATTTATTGCTGTTTGGTTCTCATTATATACCAAGGGATGAGTGGATGTGTTGGTAGTTGATGTTAGTGCACAAGGCGGTGATCTAGATGTTGCCTTGGTAGTGGTAGTGGTGTGAGCAAGAGCCTATGGTTGTAGTCAATATTAGGCTTTCACTTTCTCTTATGCGGAAAAGTAGTGCAAAAGGGCTTTAAGGCTATTTTTTTTTTTGATAACATAGGAGAACTTTACTCAGATTAATTGCACGTCGCAAACACATACTGTACAACAATCCTCACCGTTAATCAAACTCCTACGGGTAACTGACCCCACCCGCCAGAACCAGTTACCAGGTAATCCAGGAGCTTTCACCCCTGACGGGCTAAGCAGTTTATCCTCATGCCCAGGTAATCCAGGAGCTTTCACCCCTTTAAGGCTATTTTATTGAAAGGTTTTGATGGCAAAATTTGGTAAAAGTGTGGAGGATTATGTTTGGAGGTTTGAATTGGTAGGAAGGATGCAGAGGGGAAGGGAAAAGGGGGAGGAGGCCAAGCCCCATTTTCATATTGTTTTGTAGGAGGGAAAATAGGCATGAAGGAGTGTGTTAATTTATGATTTTACCCTTTTTTGCCTGTATGTAGTAATTTAATGTGAGGGAAAAAGAATTTCACGAACTTTTGTAAGAAGCCCACTCTCCATCCTTTCAATCTCCACTGGTTTCGTGGCCCCAGGGGATTTTGCCTCCCCCTCCCTCGCTCTTATTGTCCTACCAAATGAAGTGATCTTCTCTCTCCCTTCACGTTTCCCTCCTATGGTTTTTTATTGCTCCTTTAATCCCTCCAAACAAAAGGAGTTTTATGCTTGAATGGACGGTTTCTCTGGCAGCAGTTTATTTAGGTTTAGGGAGAGTTGGCTCAGGGTTATACGGTGGAAAAAGGCTGGGAAAATAAGTGAGACAAAGGAGAGATCAGGCTGTTCAAGAGGCTGTAAACAGTACCTTAATAATTGTTGGACGCCAAATTGCAGAGGTGGTTGACTTGGGATTCTTATTGCTGGGACCACACTGCTGGGACCACACTGATGGGGCTTGTTTGAGAGCTAGTTTTGTCTGTGAAATTCAGTGTGCCTTATGAAAAGCTCTGTTGTGCAAAAAACCTTAATTACGGTAAATAACTCTAACAATCACACACAAGAATATTAGAGTTTACATGGTTCCCTCAATGTGAGGTACACCCATAGGCGGAGGCGAACGCAAAGAAATTCATTAATCAAAGATGAAGTACAAAAAGGTGAAGAGAAAAAAACACTCAAAGCCCTAATACACTCAAATCTCACTCTTATTCAAAAGAATAAAAGGGAAAATAGCACTAGAATTTCTCTTGCTTTCTCTCTCATTTTCACTCATAACGCTGAGCGGCTAAGTTTCATAACAAAAAGCTCTCTCTGTGTCTCGCACGGCAGCTTACGCTTAATCTTTCTTCTATGTGGCGCTTCAAAACCAAAGGAGAAAAGGGTTCTTAGTTTTCTCCCTTTGTCATGTGGCGCATCAAAAACTAAAGAAGGAGGCATCTCTCTTTACGGCAGAATAGTATGCTTTATTTAAAGGGTGAGAGTCAGCTAACCCAAAACCAAAGCCAATTTGGAAAAGTAATCACTAATGGTGGGACCCTCTGACTTGATGTACTTCAGGTCACGTCCAACACTCAAAGGGATGAAAATCGGTGCCAGCGCATCATCAGTGGAAAAACTATGGAAGAATTGCGATTAAAGGATTATGGAAAGATTTACTAGGGGGTATTAAAGGATCACTTAGATTGTTTTTTTTTTTTTAAATAATCGATATCAATCCTTTTGACCATGTTGGGATTTCTTAAAATTTGTGTTTCTTCATGCGTTAAGCTGGTCACTGCTTTTCAAGATAAACAGCCCGTGGTGTAGGTTGAACTGATTGTATACATGAGTGCGTTGCGATTTTGCTTCCATGGTACCTTGTTTTGAGGAATGGCTACCTGGTTTGCTTTTTGGCCATTTGGGGGTGATTTTTTAGTTTTATTTCTTTATTTATTTATTTATTTTTTTTTAATTTAAATTTTTTTTTATTAGAGGTATTTTTTGTCATTGGGGGATATTGACAACTGTTTGGTAGTTTGGAGGAAACATTGTTCAAATTGAAAGTTTAAGGAGGATATTGTCAATTGAGTGGTAGTTTGAGGGGAGTATGTGAACTCTCCCCCAAAAAAAAGAAAAGAGAAATGCTACATGTACTTTCACTGCCATTGATGTATCATATACAAATTAGCCCGTTCAAAATTCAATAATGATTTTCACTGTCACATTAGGAAGTAAGTACTTGGAAGTACATGTAGCATTTCTAAAAAAAAATCATCACATTGGTAGTATCAAAACACCAGCGGGTGGGATACAGTTTTTTTAGATGTTGTGTATGGTTTCTTGTATATTACTATTTATAACATTGTTGTTGATATCATATGCTGCTTACCATGCTTAAATGTTTCTACTTATTTGTTAAGTTAAATTTTCTTTGCACTTTCTTTTATTAGAAAATTGAACAATTTTTAAATTGTAAATTGTATTTCCCCACCCTAAACTATGAGGTCTGTTGTGATGTCCCTCTCAAATCTTAAATTTGAGCGATTAGCCTCCTAGACTACAGGTCTGCAGTATCTCCCTACTGTTAAAGTTTCTCCAATTTCTGTTATATTCAACCATAAAATTCATGTGTTTATCTCATTATCTGACGAGCTTGTATCAATTTTTCTTTTTCTTTCATATCATTATGTGATAAGCATATGAGTATTAAGATTAAATATATTGGAAATTGGGAAAATTTTCAATAGTTTAGGACATAGTAACTAATCATATAATTGAAGAGTTTGATTACTCAAATTTAAAGTTTAGAGGGAACATTTTAAATGACACAATAGGTTAAAGTGGAAAAGTACAATGTGCCTACATTTCGAAGTTGTTGATACAAATGAATGCCCCTCAGTATCTCTAAGTCCTAGGTCTCCAATTTAAAATAGTGTAAATTATTTTTTGGGAAAATTACAGTTTACCCCCTCAAAGTTGATAGCGTTTTTCAATTCGAACATCAAAGTTTCAATTTTTGCAATCCACCCCCACAAAGTTTCATTTTTTTCAATTCGACCAATATTATCCCAAAATTCCCATATTGCCCCTGATTTTTTATTTTTTTTTATGAAAAAAAAATTGGGGGTGCAAAAATGGCCAGATGGGCAAAGCCACCCTGATTTTTTTTTTAAAAATTTTTTTTTATAAAAAATAAAAAAATAAAAATTAGGGGCAATATGGGAAGTTTTGGATACAATTGGTTAAATTGCAAAAATTTGGAACTTTGAGGAGGTGGATTGCAAAAATTGAAACTTTGGTGTTCGAATTGAAAAACGCTGTCAACTTTGGGGGGGTAAACTGTAATTTTCCCTTATTTTTTTTTAAGATATAGTTTTCCAATTTTTCTTATTACAAGCAATTGCTTTTTCATCATCGATAATTTTTACTGGAATAGTGGCTACATGTATTGCTAGTTAGCTATTTTATTCTTTAACCTAGTTGGTCTTGTATGCCCTTACGATATAGCCATTTAGTCTAATGATTTACTTGGTCCTTCTTTGTGAGGATTGTAACAAAAATAATGCTTCCTCTTATATTTTGCAGGCAAAGATATGAGAATTATTGTCTTTGCTTTCCGCCCTAGAACGAAGCAGGTAAATTTCACTGCCAGTTCGTACTGTATTCGATTTACTATGTTTGATGTGCAATTTTTCAATATATTTACTTTAAACCTTGTTTTTATATTTTTAGTAAAATTTCAATTATTAATTACCAAGGAATGAACAAATAATATGTAAGAGGTACCCACAACGGGTTCCTGAAATGTGTCTGATTTAGATGACATCTTAAAAGACAAGTAGATAGCTCATAGGAAAGGTTCCATTAGCTTAGGAAAGAATGATTGGGTTTTACTTTTTAAATGTTACTGCATATTTGGGTTTGATGTGCCTGAGCTTAACACCACCTTCAAAAAGGGAAGTTGCTAAATGGAATGCATTTTAAGTTCTTCTATATCAAGGGAATTCCTGAAATTCAAGATTCTGCACTTGCACAATTATTTTATCTTCCAAAGTTGACTTTAAATTGGGAAAACTTTAATCCAACTCCAAATGCAATTACACCTTTGGTTTTTTGACAATAACGACAATAAGGAAATGGGGGAGGGATGATAGTAAGGTGAGGCTCTACTGTTGGTATGAATGAAGCATGCAATGATGGATTTCATAAAATCTTCAAAGAAAGGAGATGAGATGAGGCTAATGTCATCAAATGGATTAAAGAAAGAGAAGGATCTCGGTGATACCTTAATTTCATGGATGAAGTGCTTCATCTATACTCCTGGGTGCCCTAACTCGGACTTGGACTCAAGAGTATGAAGAGGGGCTATGACTGAGGGATTTTGTGATTAGTTCTCTCTCTCTCTCTCTCTCTCTGTTTCTCTCTCCCCCACCCCACCCAAACAACCCCCCACCCTTTTTCTTCCCCTTCATTTTTTTAATTCAAAATCTACTCATTGAAAACAAAAGTCAATACTGGGAATGCATTAGATTAATCAACTAAATTCCTTGGCACAATAACGTGTTGCATTTAGGAAAGAAGGATTCAGACTGCTGAGATGGAGTTTGATATTTTTAAATAACTTTCTCTGAAGTGTGGGGTTGATAATGGATTACCAGAAACACCTAACATGCTTAGACAGCATGTTTAGAAAAGCATTCATTTGGAGATGATGATAGGATTACTATTTGAAATGATTGAAGTTTTTTTCGGAGAGCTTTGTGTATCATTGCACTATGAAGGATGTAGAGCACGTTTTCTTGTGGTGCTTTAGAAGCTATGTCAGGGAGGGTCACATGCAAATCATACTCTATGAGTTAATTTATTAAGTGTTTATATGGTGAAATCCGGGGAAACAGTAATGGATCAGTGGGGTCCAATTTAGTTTAACATCATATATCATGAAACTCTAAAATATGTCTAGCTGAGGTGCATTTGAAGTTTGCTTCAGGAGTCACATATTTTAAGTCTATCCAAAATTCAGTTCATATCAGATGTTAATAAAAAGAATGGTATTGGGAATGCGAGTTAGGGAAGATGTTAGATGCAAGTGGATCAGTGCTTACCCAAGATTGCTATATTTATTATCTCGTTTGTTACAAAATTATTGAGAAGTTTATGAACAGCAAATTTTCACGCGTCAGTAAATGGTTTTTCCAGTTAATGTTTTTCTTCTTTTTGTCTTCAATTCTACATTTTAGTGTTAACTTTGTAGTTATAACAGTACTTATTTCTAACTAGGCATTTCTCCTGTATACTCCTTATGTACCTGAGTAGTACTATTCACTTTTAATGATATTTTGATTATAAAAAAAATAATAATAATTATGCCAGTACCCGGGAGTAATTTAAGCCATGATGGGTTATTATTAATCATTCATGTAGAATGCTGTAAGTTGCTTCTTGCATGTCGTATGATTTTTTAATCTTACAGAGACGTGCAGTATTTGATGCATTACTGAGGTGTACTAAGCCATCAAGTCTACGGGATCTTTATGCTTTTGTTTGTGGACCTTCTAAATTCAACAATACTGACCCAAAGGTGCGGTTACTAAATGAGTATTTTCGGCTTCTTGGAAAAGGCTCCTACCGTGCATCAATGAGTATGATTGAGAGTGGGTCATTCCTATTGTCCAATGACATGTGGAGAATAAGTAGCATAAATTCCAACTATAACATGTGCCAAAGTTATCCATTTGCCTTGATTGTGCCAGGAGGCATTAGGTAAGACAGCTAGATCTATACTTACTGACTTCTCTCTGAAATTTTTTCAAGGTTGATAAAGTTCACTTCATTTTGATACTGGGATTGTGAATGTAATAAATTTGCGTTGCCATTGATGCTAGTGATGAAGAAGTGATTCAGGCTTCAACCTTTCGTGCAAGATGCCGATTGCCTGTAGTTTCATGGTGTCATCCCGGTATGCAACAAATCTTCTTTGTGTTCTTTTGTTTGTCATGACTTACTTATGTTTTGCTATACTTGATGAGTTACAGGAACTGGAGCTGTACTTGCACGTTCCTCCCAACCATTAGTTGGTCTCATGATGAATATGAGGAGGTAATGTGAAATATATGTCAAATGCCCCAAAATCCAGAAGAAGAAAATGGAAACAGAACAAAAAAAGAAAAAAGAGAAAACACACACACGCACACAGAAAAGACAGTGCAGATCAAAAACGATGTTACATTTATGGTGTTTGAAGTGTTACATTTTGTGTTTGATCCATATGCCTCTTGTTGAACTTACATGGATTCACATCTATGCATTTGTCTGCAGCAACACTGATGAAAAGCTTGTTGCCGCACTTTGTTCCCAACTTTCTGGTTTAAGGGGGGAGCGGAGGTAGGTGTATAAAATTTCTTCCCTCTATTTGTTCTTTGTTGTTGTTGTTGTTGCTATATCATTATTATTTAGTATTACTATTACTCTTATTGTAATATCTTTACGATGCTATGGCTCTCTTATTCTTTCTTGACCTTTCTTTCTTAATTTCTTCGGAAGTATTGACATCTACTTCCTAATGTAATAGTGCTGCTCTACATAATATTATCCAAAGCAACGTTTTTTCCCCTTCAGTCCATATGATGCAAAACTTTCTGTTTAAATGCCACTCTATTTTCTACTGTCTACAATATTGCAATGACGAAGCTTGTGCGTAGTAGTTCAATTATTTATTTATTTATTTTTATAAGCAATTCAATTCCTTTAAAAGTGCAAAGGGATGCAACCCTAGTACACAAAAAGTATACAAGATAAACCCCTAATATAGAGACATAGTTTAATTATTTAACTACTGCATGATTGAATATAATCTGAATATGAAGTGTAGAACCCTCAAAGATTTGCATGCATGTTATTACTTCTTTGTGTTACGTTAATAATTAGTCGTAATTGTTGACTTATGATGCTTATTTCTTCTATAATGGGGGTTTCAATAGATAAAGAAGAAAAAGGCTCTACAATTCTTTCTTTTTTTGGGTTAAGATTGATCGATTTTGTTTTTTTTTTTCTTTTTTTACAAAGGAAGCTATATATTGCTGATGCAAGACCTAGGAAAAATGCTTTGGCAAATGGGGCTATGGGAGGTGGCTCAGAGTCATCGTCAAATTATTTCCAATCTGAGGTCTCTCTATGGCTTGTGCTGTCAGATTGTCAACCTCTTGGTCATAAAATTTGAATTCATATTATTTAACAGCACGATGTTTCCTTTTTGTCATTTTCATCAGATAGTTTTCTTTGGGATAGACAACATACATGCAATGAGGGATAGTCTGGCTCGACTAAGAGACTACTTAGACACTTATGGCGCCTCTTCCTCAGACGGAATGTCATCATTCTTGGTTAGTCTCCAAATTTTATATAGATCCTGACTGCTATATTAATGATAGACTAATGTTAATTAATAGGTTTGTTTGGAAGAGAAGTCCATTTCTAGAGATAGGATATACTGTTGTTTGAATTTATTGATGAAGGCTATTCTAGTTGATCCTTTATGATGTTAGCATTGAAGCTGTTCGATATGTTCAAAATTTAAAAGTTCGCTTTGGACCTTGGCATTGTATATAAGCAAGGAGTGTTTTTACATCTCCAAAGTCATCAAATCAATGTGGTTGCTAAAGTTTCCATTTCAATATAGGATAGTAGAAAATTAATATCATATGGTTGTGTTGTAACATCTCTTACTCCCTCTCTTCAAGTAAGGTTGACTACAGGTTATCGTGATAAGTAGCGATAATGTGGATCACTTGAAAGGGTTTATGATGTCTGAAAGTCGTAAACCTTCTTAAGACCTATGAAATGGAGATAATCTTATAATTCACTTTCGTCAAACCTTTTAATTGATGTCATCCTGTGACTTATTAATGAGTTTTTCTAAAATGTCTTGTTTGTAATGGCTGAGAGTATCTGATACTAATGTTATTGACAGAGACATGGTGGATGGACTTGGGGTGGAGGCAACCTCAGCAGTATGTCTGCTTCAGTATCAACCCTTGGTGATAGTGGTTGGTTGATACATGTTCAGAATGTCTTGGCTGGTTCTGCTTGGATTGCTGCACGTGTAGCTTTGGAGTCAGCTTCAGTGCTTATACATTGCAGGTGATTGCTTTATGCCAATTTAAATGTCTTGCTTTCTCTTTTGAGATGTCCCAAAATATATATTCACTTTTTTAAAGTTGAAGTTTCGGGCCCTGTTTGGTAAAGTTTTGCAGAACACTTTTTACTTTTAAATATTGAATGACACTTTTAAAACAATAGTTATCCAAACAAGTTTTCAGATGAGGTTCCTACCACTAACACTCTTTTCAAAACAAAATACAAAACACTTTTCAGAAAACAAAACACGTTTTAGAGTATGTCTATAGGGAGGTGGTGAGAAGTTTATGGGGGTGTCTACATATGGATTGGTGTTATTTAGGGGTGAGAGGAGCTTCTGGAGGGATTTTTGCTAATGTGGGATGAAAATGTGGTGGAAAAGGTGGACGGAATGCGTGGGGCGATTCTCCATTGTGTGTTCCTTCAGAAATGTTTGTATTGATTTTGAGTGGGCACTTGCAGGGGTTTATGGTCCTAATAATGACATTGACAGGAGAATGCTTTGGGTTGAATTGGCTGGAATTATGAACTGGTGGGAGAAGCCATGGTGTATTGGGAGAGATTTTAATGCTATTCAATATCCGAGTGAGAGATCATGAGATACCTGCCATTCTGTATCCATGATGGAATTTTCAGATTTACACTTGAACATGGCCTTATGGACATCCCACTTGTGGGTAGACAATTTATGTGGTCTAATAATCATGAGAATGAATCTAGGTCAAGAATTTATAGGTTTTATCTTTCTCCTTATTGGGAAAAACAGTTTCAAAGAAGACTTCCTAGACTTATGTTAGATCATTGTCCTCTGTTGCTCTCGATTGTGGGGTTGCGAGTAGGAGAAGTTGGTATTTTAAGTTTGAGAATTTGTGGTTGAAGTTAGAGGGTTTTGTGGAGCAAGTTTAGTATGGTGGAAGTCTTACAATTTTCAGGGCTCTCCTAGCTATGCGTTGACATGTAAATTGAGAGCTTTGAAAAATGGAATGAAGAGATCTTTGGTGATGTTGGGAAGAGGAGAAAGGAGTTAGTGGATGGTATTCAAGAGCTTGATATTATTGCTGAAGCTCAATCGTTGGTTAAGGAGGAAAGGCAGAGAAAGGAGGAATATTCTAGGGATTTGGGGAGGCTGCTTTTTTATGAAGAAATGAGTTGGAGGCAGAAATTTAGGGCGCTGTGGTTGAAAGAGGGTGATAAGAATACAAAGTTATTTCACCAGTTGGCAAATTATAATTAAATACATAATATTGTGGATGCTTTAGTTGTTAATGGGTCATTATCTTTAGATCTACGGAATTAAGGGAGCACGCACGTAGTGTAGTTTTATTCTCAACTCTACTCAAAATAGTTTAACTGGAAGCCAAAGTTGGATGGCCTGTCTGTTAATCTCATTAGTGAAGATTAGGGTTCTTGGTTGGAAAGAGAATTTGAGGAGAGTGAGGTTTATGAAGTGATGAGAGATCTGAATGGAGATAAGGCTCCAGGCCTCAGGGCTTTTAATTTTTTTTCTTCCAGCAATGTTGGGAGGTTCTAAAAGAGGATATAATTGCAATATTCAAGGAGTTTCATGGTAGAGGAGACTTTGAAAAGAGCTTAAATGCAACTTTTATATCTCTAATTCCTAAGAAAGCTGGTGTCATGGATATTAAGGACTGACATCCTATAAGTTTAGTAGGTGGTATGTATAAATCTAAGGTACTAGCAAATAGGTTGAAAATGTTGTTGGTGAATATCATTACAAATTCACAAGATGCGTTTGTCAGGGGGAGACATATATTGGATTCACAGTGTTGATTGCTAATGAATGTATTGATAGTTGAATTCAATCAGGGGTCCCTGGCTTGTTGTGTAAATTGGACTTAAGGAAGGCTTACGACCATGTGAATTGGAAGTTTATGTTGTATTCATGAAGGTAAGGTTTTGGGGAGAAATGAAAAGTTTGGATAGCATAGTGTGTATCTACAGTGTGATTCTTCGTTCTTGTTAATGATGTTCCCTCTAGATTCTTTAGTCGTTCTCGTGTTAGAGAGATCCATTATCTCATCTTTTATTTGTGGTTGTTATGAAGGCACTATGGAAGACGATGTCGGCCATAATGGAGGACTATTATTAGTCTTTCGGTGGGTTTGAGGAATAATGAAGATTTTGCAATGTCTCATCATTGATTTTTTGTGAGGCCTATAGTGAACAACTCTGCAATTTGTGTTGTCTCTTTTTATGTTTCGAAGCGTTGTCGGGATTGAAGATTAATCTATCTAAAAGATTATTCTGGTCAGTGAAGTGGTTGATGTAGATCATTTGGCTTAATGTATTTGGGTGTAGGGTAGCTTGGGTACTGATGAAGTATTTGGGTCTTCCTTTAGGAGCACCTTATAAATCTACTTCTATTTGGAGTGCCATCATAAAAAAATGGAAAAGGTGTTTGTCTGGTTGGAAGAGGCTGTATTTTTCAATAGGAGGGAGGTTGACTTTGATTAAAAGTACATTGTCCAATTTGCCGACGTACTATTTGTCTCTGTTCTCCATTCCGATTGTTGTGGCTAAACGGTTAGAAGTACTTTAATGTGATTTTTTATGGGGAGGTATAAATGATGAGGTTAAGTTTTATTAGTAGATTGGTTGAAGGTTTGTTCTCCAAAGCAAATGGCTGATCTTGGGGGTAAGAAATTTGATTTAGTTTAACCAAGCTCTTTTGGGCATATGGTTATGCAGTTTTGCTATGGAGAGGGACACTCTATGGAGATCGGTGGTGGATGCAAAATTTGGTAGTACCAATGAAGGTTGGTGTTTGGGACCCTTTGGAGTTAGAGTGTGGAAGCATATTAGGAGAGGGTGGAGAGTTTTTTCGAGTTTTGTTAGATATAAAGTGGGAGATGGAACCAAGATAAGGTTCTGGTATGATTTATGGTGTGGGGACCAATCATTTTTTTTTTTATAAATAAAAGTCATTGTATAAAAAGCACAAGGGGCACAACCCATGTACACAGGAAGTATACAAAAGAGCCCACTACACGAGCTTTAAACTGAAAAGGACGCACATAGATCTATAAACTCCGTAAGCGTTGAAGCTTGCGAAGAAGACCCCATGACCCTCCAAGAGTAGAGTGTTTGGAGCACCCTTTTCTTCAATTCTATAATTCCCATTTCACGATCCTCAAAGCTCCGCTCATTCCTTTCTCTCCATAATGACCACATTACACACAAAGGAGCCATCCTCCAAATGTGCATGGCTGTCCGCTTTCCCCTTTGCCCTCTCCAACTTCCCAAGCATTCCTTCAAACTCCCCGGCATCACCCACGTTATACCAAATAGTTGGAGAATCATGTTCCATACCTCAACAGCAGTTTCACAATGCACTGAAAGGTGATCAATAGATTCGCCACTCTTCTTGCACATACAACACCATTCCGTCACAATGATGTTCTTCTTTCGTAGGTTGTCCAATGTTAAAATTTTCTCCATAACCGCCGTCCATGAGAAAAAAGCCACCCTTGGAGGAGCTTTACTCTTCCAAATAAGCTTCCACGGACCATCCACCGGGGCTGAATTTAACTTTACCTTATAAAAAGACTTCACCTCAAAAAATTTTCTCTTCGAGGGAATCCAACAAATTTTATCGACCCCACCTTGCCTTACTTGTTGGGAATACAGCAATTAGAAGAATCTCGAAACCTCCTCCAATTCCCAATCGTGAGCAGGTCGAATAAATCTAACTTTCCAATAGATAGCTCCATTTACCCTCTCCATATTCTCCTCTACCCATGCCTCCTTTCCACATGCGATATTAAATAAGGCGGGAAACAAATTCTGTAGTGATGCCTCCCCACACCACACATCTTGCCAAAACAACACACGAGACCCGGTTCCTACCTCAAATCGCACATGTTGCTTAAACTCATCCCACCCCCTTCGGATACTTTTCCAAGTCCCACCCCATATGACCCTCCTACCTCCTTGGTACACCAATCACCCCTCATCACCTCATATTTTGTCTCCACTAATTTCCTCCACCATGCATCTCGTTCATATTGAAGGAATCATTTCCAGAGTTGTTTAATTTGGTTATTATAAGGAGGCGTGGGTGGTGGATCATTGACATTTTTCTGATGGCAATATTCAGTGGAATTTATCTTTTATCATACCTGTGCAAGATTGGGAAGTAGAATTGGTGACCAAGTTTTTTAAAAAAAAACAAAATGAGACAAGGTGAGGCGGATATTATTTGGTGGATATCATCTAAGAGGTGGAAGTTTGAAGTTCAATCGCTTTAGCAAAGGTTATCCACTCTGACTAGTTCATCATTTCCATGGAAGACTTTTTGCAAAGTCAATGTTCTATCGAGGGTGAGTTTCTTTGTTTGGATATAGCTGCTCTTGGGAAGATTCTGACTTTGGATAGCCTGAGAAAGAGAAGTCATAATGGTGGATTGGTTTATCATGTTTAAAAGGAGGGGAGAATCCATAGATCATCTTTTTTCTCCATTGTGACTTTGCAAGAGAATTGTGGACCTCGCTTTTTAGCCTTTTCGGAGTAGAATGAGTCATGCCTGGAAGGATGATAAATTTGTTGGATTGTTGGAGAGGTTAGGTGGAGAAGTCGTTCCGTTTTAGATGTTTGGAGGATTTCCCCTTTGTACTTAATGTGGTGTATATAGAGAGAGCAAATGTGAGGTGTTTTGGCGATCGCGAGATTTTGGTGGTAGAGCTAAATAACTCTTGGTCAAATTGCTTCATACACAGACGGGTAGCTTTTGATGTTGTAGTTTTTTGTTCTTTTTCTCTTTAAAAGGGTTTTTCTCTTGTATACTTCATGTGTACTAGAGCTGTGCATTTTTGTGCTTTTAATGAAATGCATTACTTTATTTATTTTTATTTTTTTAAGAAAAAAAAAAAAAAAAAGACACTTTTTAAAAACTTACCCTACCTTTATATAAAAATGTTTTGAAAACACGTGAAGTTTTTTTAAAAGAAGTGAAAACAAAGCTCAGTTTGTCAAATATGCACAATAACAACTAGAGGCTGGCCTTATTACTTATACAAAATTTAAAAATTAAAAGTGGAGGCCGGCCTCCATTTGGTGATGTTGTCTTCCACTAGAGGTGGGTTTCCCTTTCCCACCTACCCCGGTAGAGGGTGGACCTCCACTACCACAGAGGGCATCGGTGGTAGAACTCTACCCTCTCCACCCTTTGTAGTGGTGGACTGCGCAGGGGTGAGTGAAACACCACCCTTCTTTGCAGGTGGATACGGGGGTAGTGTACCCCCTTTGTGCATTTCGTCAGGCCCCCTAGTGGGCCAGGGGATGGGTGTGGGGGGGAGTGGCGGCCTGATTGACAGGGTGTGGCAGTCACCACCCGTGGAGGCCAGCCTCTCCTCTAATGGGCAATTTTTTTTTTTTTGCTTTTTGTTTCTTTTATGTTTTGGAAAATTATTTTTTGAATTAAATCAAAACACTTTTCAGAAACATTTTTTAGTTATCCAAACAAGTTTCTAGATGTGATCGCTAGAGACAGTACTTTTCATTTTTTCACTTTTTCAAAAATATTTTTCAAGTCATTCAGTTGAAAACACCTTTTTGATAACCTTTCCAAATGGACCCTTTATTTCATCGATTTCTGGTATCACCCTTATCTTTTTTTAAAAACCAGCAAGAAGATTCTTATTAGAAGTCACTTCGCCTCTAAATGGCCATGTCGGAAACATTGCTATAGTTTTTACTCTATTAATGATCGTGCCATTTCAAACCAACACTTAAACATTGGGTTGGAGGGAGTATAACTCTTTCGGTGGCGTAGCTTCATCTAGTTAATGGTTATAACAATTGAACAAAGATCTTTCAATTTATTGGTTTCATTTTAATTTGTAGTCGATTCAAATGTGGGATGTTTTACATTTTAGCCTTCCCTATTTTTGATGGTTTGACATTCTATATTTTGTGTAGTGATGGATGGGATCGCACAACTCAATTGGTTTCGCTTGCTAGTTTGCTGCTTGATCCATATTATCGGACATTCACTGGGTTTCAGGTATTAACCAGAACATCACTGGGTTATGTTTTTTTTAATGCTTTTAGTAGTAATTAGATTCTATTAAAAATCAAAAGGGGCTAACTTTAATATACATGAA